>NC_053024.1:696253412-696343300 GCF_003073215.2 Triticum urartu
GAATTCTTTATGTTTCCTATATTTGGGGAGCCCGGACTATCCAGATGGATGAATTTTAGGGAGCCCGTTGGGAGTCCATTTGATGTCTGAACACGCCCGAACATACGTGGGAGAAATAAGCTTCGACCTCCGGGACGACCTTAATCATTTATTTGGTTTATTTATATATCTTGTGGCCCGTAGCAATGCACGGGCATTCTACTAGTATGTACTCCCTCCGTTCTAAAATAAATGACTCAACTTTGTATTAATTTAGTACAAAGTTAATATAAAGTTGGGTCATCTATTTTGGAACGGGAGTATTATTTTGCTCCACTGCCCCCCTAGCTCAATTGGCATCTACACTAAACACTAAGTTGCCAAGCGGACCTTGAACTGAAAACTAACGCTCGCATTCACTATCCAACTGGGCCGCACATGTTGGGCCCAAACGTTCCCAAGATGGGCCCAAACAGCGGCCAGCCAACGCCGACCGGAAGGCCAAGCGCGTCTCTTCCTCGCTTCCCCTCCGTCGCAGTCTCTCTCTCTTGGCCCTCTCCTCTGCTCTCCGGCTCCCAAGCCCCTCCCTCCTAGCCTAGCTAGGGTTTTACTTTCCCCTCCCACAAGGTTTTTCCGGCGCGCCACCATGACGGTCGCCGAGCTTCTCCGCGCCCAGCTCGAGGAGCAGAACATCGAGGTGATCCTCCATTCCGCCCCCTCCCCCCCTCCGATTTAGTGCCGTGTCAAACTGAAAAAATGATAATTTCGCCTCTCCATGCTTGTTCGGGCCCTACGTCGGCTTATTTTGTTGCGGCGGCGGTGCTAGGACGGTAGATCTCCTCTGTTTATGTCCCCTAAGTTGCAGAGCTTTGGTTGGAGAGCTGTGGGTGGCCAGCCTAATGGCAGTTCTGTGTTTGTCCCTGTTTCTGCTCTTATTATCCTGCATTTTTTCATTGGGGGGAGGGCAGCGGCCCAGCCCAGGCCTTGTGATGCCTGCTTGTCCAGCTACGAGTTCAATTTCAGAGTTTGCTTATACTGTCCTTTGGTCTTTCCGGAGCTAGCTTTGTTGTAATAGGCCCTGTGATTTGTGACTTGTCTGTTAGTTGTTCCTTCCTGTATAAAGATTTGTGGTTCCCTTTCTGAGAGAAGAGATCTGCAGTGTTGTACACTGAAATGCTACTGCTTTGTCTTGTGCATGCACAATCTGAAAGGAATTTTAACTGAGCACAGATAAATCAGTCACCTTTGGTGGTTGCTAGAGTAGAAATGCTACCTTATTTATTAATTATCTATGGAATCCAGTTGTGACCTAAGTATCATGTGTGTATTTGTGTATGCTTATATGAAGTATGACATATTTCCTGTACCAACAATATAAACATTTCACCATAGCTTCTGTTGTCAATGCAGGCAACAGTTCCTTGTAATATGTCTAACTCTGCTTTCCCCCCTCTGCATGTCCCCTGTTCTGAGGCATTGCTGCTTAGTGTTAATACTTATGACGCTCAAGTAATATGATATTTGTAATGCATACTCTCAGGGAGATGAGCCTATCCTTGAGGATGATGATGACGATGAGGATGAAAAAGATGACGATGACGTTGAGGGTATGATGAAATTCTATCCTGCAGTTGCTTCCATTCAGTTCAAGCAGCCACTTAGTTACAGACAAGCCTATTTCTATTTGAGATGCTGCCTTTTCAACCCCTGAATCAATTGGATTATTTTGTTTCTATTGGACTGAATTTTGGCATTATCATAATTAAGAAGTTGTTGTCTGATCTGTTCCCCAATATGATACAAACTCTGTATTTACCTTTTTTGGTTCACTTTTACCTGTTTTTATTTGAAGATTAGGCACTGACCAGTTTGTACTCTCTAATATTCTGTTCTTTCCATACAGTGCCATGCCTTTGTAGTTTATGTTCTTATATTTTTGGAATCATACCCACTTATTCCTGAATTATTCAGCACTGCTTGTCTATATACTTTATAGTTTCCTTGAGTGCTGCCTGCCATTCATATATAATATTCACCTCTGTACTGAGGTGGCACCTTGTATCAACGTCAATCTGTATTAACATATACTCCCTCCATTCCATATTAATTGAGGCTGAAATAGATGTATCTACTATCTAGCACTGAAATGCGTCTAGATACATCCATTTCAGTGTCAAACTGTCAATTAATATGGGACGGAGGGAGTACATGAATGTTCAGCTATAGCATTTAGTTTGATAGGTGCAAATCCTGAATGTAAAATCTTGCTTTTGCTATTATAATCCTGGTAGGTGAACCATTTCAATGTATTTAGTATGAAGTGATGCTGGAATTTCCATTATACAAGTAGCTAATCCTTTGTACCTTACCCTAACTATGTCTTGAAAATCTGACAATATACATCTGTGCTTTCTGGGACAAGGGGGCGATGCTGGTGGAAGATCTCGGCAGAGTAGGAGTGAGAAGAAGAGCAGGAAAGCCATGGAGAAGCTTGGCATGAAGGCCATTACTGGTGTGAGCCGTGTAACTATCAAGAAGAGCAAGACCGTGAGCATCTTGACCACTTCAGAGCGTTGTTCCCTGTGGCATAATTAAATGCTGGTGGTTGTTGCATTTTCTTAACTTCTCCACATAATTGCAGGTTGTGTATGTCCTCTCCAAGCCAGACGTCTTCAAGAGCTCGCAGTCAGACACCTACGTCATGTTCGGGGAGGTCAAGCTCGAGGACCCGAGCACTCAGCTGCAGACACAAGCGGCGGAACAGTTCAAGGCGCCAGGCCCGAGCAGTGTGATCTCAAAGGGTGAGCCGTCCATGGCAGCAGCCCAAGACGGTGAGGAGGTCGACGACACTGATGTTGACAAGAAGGACGTTGAGCTCGTGATGAGGCAGGCCTCCGTGTCGAGATCCAGGGCCGTGAAGGCGCTCAAGGCTGCGGATGGCGACATTGTCAGTGCTATCATGGAGTTGACTAACTAGGTGCTAGAAGGTGGAATTGTGTCTTGATAACAGGGTGTGGGATCGCAGAGCAGTTTTTGGTCATGTCATCTTGAAACTTGAATGTTGCAGTTGCGGGATTGGTAGCTCTGTTTCTCTGTTCACCAAACTAGTACTCTCATGTAGGTTTCCTAGGAGTTTTAACATCTGAGGATCAGCAAACTGTATGCTCTTTTGGGAAAATTTGTATCTTCTGTGTGCCAGATTTTGTTTTCGAATGCACGTAATCATGTTTTAGCTAATATCTGTCATTCGAGTTAGCTTTTACTAGATCCGGCTTAACAGTTTGTCTTGTCACATGGACCACAATAATCACTCAGAGTGTTGCTGCCACTGATCGACCAGATGAACACCTTTGAGGAGTCTTGGGGTATGTTTGGATTGTGACAAAGGTGTACCACACCTAATTTGTTGTTTTGACAAAAAAAAAATCTGTTTTTGTTTGGATGGCTGTCAACTTCTTGGCATATATGAATACTGTTTGTAGAACTCGTTTCTTTTCCTTGCCAATGTTCCAACTTACAACCAACCAAAACCTCAACCATTTCTTTTTTTTAAGAGTGAATTCCGGCTTTTACCCCCTATTTTGACATTTTTGACACTAATTACCCCATTTAGCAAGATTTCATTCATTTTACCCCATTTAGCAAAAATGTTGCCACAGTTTACCCCGTTTAATTTTTTTGAGCATTCTGACTGGTGGGTCACAATTGTCGGGTCCAGCTGGCATGCCACGTCAGTGGTTTTTCCTGGCTATTTTTCTCACTGCTGAACTGGGCAGCGCCGCTTCTTCTGACCGGCTCAGCCGATGGAGGTCGCTCGCGGCACGTCCAACGTCCAAGTCGGCCGCGCGCCACGCTCGCCTCCCATGGCTTCTCGTTTGTGTTGCTCTCCCCCAATTAACATTCAAACTGATTTTCTTATAAGCATCAAGTTCCTCTAGCATGTTCACCATGCCTGCATCATCTGTTAACTCAATCATGGAGTTTCCGTTGGCCCCCTTCTTCTGATAATTAGCACTGTCCCAAGGGTTGGAACCCAATTCCTTCATCTTCTCCTTTATATCAAAATAAATAATGAAATACCTCTCAATCATCTCTGGCTCTGGATTCTTGTATCCACGGACATGTAAAATATGCCTAACACTCTACATCTCCGTTGCCATCCGCTTTGTTCAAGAAAAAGAAAAATGAATTAGTGGCTGCAATCATAATATACTCTAATACGGTGAACGAACACGTTTCAGCATGCATCATAAGATACAAAGATCCAAACTTCCTTTACAGCTAGCAAGTAACAACACATACTCTTCAGTCAACATATTTGCTACCTAGATATTTAGATATGTAGGTGCATCAGAGTTAGTAAAGTAGTATATTTACACCACTTTAATCTAATCTACAGAACCATCCATACTTAAGGCCATATATGATAAAAGAAAAGCATACATGATTTTAGATTATATTGGTAACAATTTCTCCTATAATTTATTCAATGGTAATATGACATGCTGATCAAGTACAATCGTCCCATCAGAATACTTCAAACCGGAAATGAGTTTAATAGGGAGAAAAATAGACAGAAAAAACCCGTTGACGTGGCATGCCAGCTAGACCTGACAAATTGTGACCCGTAGGTCAGAACGCACGCAAAATTTAAAAGAGGGTAAATTGTGGCAACACTTGTGCTAAATGGGGTAAAACGGATGAAATCCCACTAAATGGGGTAATTAGTGTCAAAAAAGTCAAAATAGGGGGTAAAAACCGGAATTCACTCTTTTTTTAATTTCAACTAGCTATGTTTTGGTCTGAGGCATAAACCAAACACGCCCTGGGTCGCTTGCTGCCGACAAGGCCATCCCAAGGCTCGTGCAAATTCCTGCAGATACCTTGTTTTTTTTGAGTCAGTTTTGAACTTTTGATGCATATGTAATGCTAAGCTGTAAATTTTACTCCCGTAAAATAAAAACAGGTTGTAAAATTGTACTACTAGAGAAAAAGAGAGAACTGTAGACTGTGATGATCTTTAATGTGTACAGGGGCCTTTCCTTTCTTGGCCAGTTTGTCTCCCATCTGTCTCGTCTCTTCTTCAGTGGGCCCAACGGCGAGCCAGAGATAGTACCTCCTAGGAATCTCAACAGCCTCCACCCCGCGAGCCCACAAACTGTGCTTCCTCTCTCTACCACCACTGTTTCTCTAGAGTGGCACAGCGATTCCGGCAACCAATGTTGTAGCGAGGTACACTTCCCAAGTCCCTGTTATACCTTTTTGCTCATATACTGTAAAATCTTGTTCCTGATTCTGAGTGTGCGGAAATGCTAGGGGTTACAAAGGAAAATTCTTCGCCCCTTTTCAGTACTTGCATCTTGCTGTAGAACAGAGTGTAGCTTTCATCATATCTGCACCGTCGTCTTCTTATGTTGGCTCCTCCGCAAGCACATCAGGATTGGCGCTGCTTTCCCTCCTGAAAAATACACAGAGGCACCAACTCCTAAGGTTCCATATGATTTCTCGAGATGATGTGTTTCCGTATGCGTTCCATTCATATTTCATAGTGGATTGCACCGTCTATTGTCACATCTCTCTCTCCCTCTCTCCCTCTCTCCCTCCATCTTCCTATCTCCCTTTCTCTCTCTCCCCCCTTGACTATGTTCATGTTTGTTTAGGTTCTAGTACTATACAGATAACAAAGGTAGAGGCTACAAGAGACTACAGAGAGCAATGCTTTCTTTATAAGTGGCGTTCATGCTTTGGCTGAGAAAGGTTGGTGTGCACATTATCATTCATCCATAAATTTTCTGAGCCAATCTTGTAGTGCATGTCGTACTAAGCCTTTATTGCCATTTCTCCAAAGAGATATGTTTACATATGTGTGCTTTTGCTCTAATACCCCAGTAGCTCACCCTAGACTTTACACTAAACAAGGATTTGCCAAGCTAGTGAGAGACGTGAGTTTGGACCCTGAACTGAAAACCAAAGCCTTGTACACTATAAAATATGCGCAAGTAGCAAACTCTCGAATCTTCGGTGGCACCACCTCTCACTCCTCGCAGTCGCATGCGTCCTTCAACGCAAAGGACATGTCATCCCTGTTTACATTGATAGAATAGCCTACCGTCAAAGTCGAATCCGACAGATCTTGGGAACGGGGTCCCTAACTAGTAGCCTAGATGTGATGGCAACAAGGACAAGAGGTTTACCTAGTTTCAGTTTCTCCGAAGAGATAAAACCCTATGTCATGCTTGTGTTGTATTGATTTGGATGGAGTACAAAGTACAGTTTGATATACGACGATATCGTTGTGTGTTTGTCATCAATAAACCCTACACCTTGGTTTATATAGGTACCAGGGGGTCTAGGGTTACAATTAGATCAGCTATGTAGAAGGTAAAGCGTGTTGTAGACGACCTCGCTAAGTCTTAGGAGTATGCACCAAGTTTTCGGGAATACTCCTTCTACACGTCATGGGCCTCCTCGAGAAGACCTGCTGGAGGACCGCCATGGGGGTCCTCGGCCCGGCCCACCTGGCCGGGAGGTGACGTGGTGAGTGACCGAATTCTGGACACCATCACCGGCTGCTACCTTTCTTCTTTGTAACCTCTATTTTCCTTTTCGATCTGTGCTAGGTCGTAAATCTTATCCGTTCATCAATCAACTCCAATCTGAAATAAACATACCATATAGCTTTTGCAATTATAAAATCCTGGTAGGTGAACCATTTCAATAAATTTAGTATGAAGTGATGCTAGAATTTCCATTATACAAGTAGCTAATTCTTTGTACCTTGCCCTAAGAGGCAAAACAAAGAGGGATATCTTGTTCAAAATTCGAAAATCAATAATGGATAACAAGAGGACTTCAATTGCAGTCACAGTTTCTGTTCAGTCTTGCTTGACAATAGCGAAGTGCTGTATGAATGTTACACTTGCCATTTCCAATTGTTACAGATAATAATCCATGAAGTTTATTATGCCTAGAATTCTGGTCTTGTGCAAAATTTTGAAAATCTGACAATATATGTCCGCTTTCTGTGACTAGGAGGTGATGCTAGTGGAAGATCTAGGCATAGTAGGAGTGAGAAGAAGAGCAGGAAAGCCATGGGGAAGCTTGGCATGAAGGCAATTACTGGTGTGAGCCGTGTAACTATCAAGAAGAGCAATAGCATGAGCATCTTAACCACTTCAGGGCGTTGTTCCCTGTGGCATAATTATATGCTGGTGGTTGTTGCATTTTCTTAACTTCTCCACATAATTGCAGGCTATGTATGTCCTCTCCAAGACAGACGTCTTCAAGAGCTCGCAGTCAGACACCTATGTCATGTTAATTACCATTGCTATGCCTTTGTGGTTTTTATTCTTATTTTTTTGGACTCTATCATATTTACTTATTCCTGTATTATTCAGAACTGTCTCTACACAGTTTATAGTTTCCTTGAGTACTGCCTGCCATTTGTATATAATATTCACCTATGTACTGTGGTGGCACGTTGTATCAATATTAATCTGCATTAACATATGCATGAATGTTCGTATGTAGCATTTAGTTTGATAGGAGCAAATCCTCTAATGCAAACTCTTGCTTTTGCTATTATAGTCCTGCTATGTGAACCATTTCAATGCATTTAGTATGACGTGATGCTGGAACTAACATTATACGAGTAGCTAATCCTTTGTACCTTACCTAAGAGGCAAAACAAAAGGGATATCTTGTTCATTTTTAGAAAATATGATAATTGATACCAACAAGACTTGACTGCAGTCACAGTTTCTGTTCGGTCTTGCTTGAGAAAAGGGATGTGTTGTTTGAATGTTACACTTGCCATTTCCAGTGGTTAAAAATAAAAATTCATGGAGTGAACTATGTCTAGTTGTAGAATTCTGGTCTTATGCAAAATTTAGAAAGTCTTGACAATATATCTGTGCTTTCTGGGACTAGGAGGTGATGCTGGTGGAAGATCTAGGCAGAGTAGGAGTGAGAAGAAGAGCAGGAAAGCCATGGAGAAGCTTGGCATGAAGGCCATTACTGGTGTGAGCCGTGTAACTATCAAGAAGAGCAAGACCGTGAGCATCTTGACCACTTCAGGCCATTGTTCCCTATATGCTGGTGGTTGTTGCACTGTCTTAACTTTTCCACATAATTGCAGGTTATGTATGTCCTCTCGAAGCCAGATGTGTTCAAGAGCTCGCAGTCAGACACCTATGTCATGTTCGGGGAGGTCAAGGTCGAGGACCCGAGCACTAAGCTGCAGACACAAGCGGCGGAGCAGTTCAAGACGCCAGGCCCGAGCAGTGTGATCTCGATGGGCGAGCAGTCTGTGGCAGCAGCCCAGGACGATGAGGAGGTCGACGACAGTGACGTTCACAAGAAGGACGTCAAGCTCGTGATGACGTAGGCCCTCTGTGTTGAGATCCAGGGCCGTGAAGGCGCTCAAGGCTGCGGATGGCGACATTGTGAGTGCTATCATGGAGTTGACTAACTAGGTGCTAGAAGGTGGAATTGTGTCTTGATAACAGGGTGCGGGATCGCAGAGCAGTTTTTGGTCATGTCATCTTGAAACTTGAATGTTGCAGTTGCGGGATTGGTAGCTCTGTTTCTCTGTTCACCAAACTAGTACTCTCATGTAGGTTTCCTAGGAGTTTTAACATCTGAGGATCAGCAAACTGCATGCTCTTTTCGGAAAACTTGAATCTTCTATGCGCCAGATTTTGTTTTCAAATGCATGTAATCGTGTTTTAGGTAATACTAGCACATATGCCGTGCGTTGCAACGGAAAAAATTGATGTTTTGCACAAGCATAATGTCCCACAACATTGGATTCATTATGAAGAACATGTTGCAACACAACATCGCCCTTCTACAAAATGAACATAAAAAAATACGTTGCAATTTAGTCGTATTCATATTTTCTTTGCGGGGCATAATCTCCCACTGATTCCATTTAAGTACAATCATTTTTAATGGCATTTAAGCATAACCCTTTCATTAATTACCATAAAGTCCTCACCCGCTTTAGTCCTCTCCCTAAACATGAGCCTTGGACCTCACCCTTCCCCATCTACAGAAACAAAGGGCGATTTGTGCGAACCCTGGGCTCTCCACCTCGCCGTTGCCGAATCGGCGGCTCCCTCGCCCTCCGCCAGCCGCTCCGACGGTGGGAGGACGGGGGAGGCCCGATTTGCAACGTGTACATAGTGTAGGCGTGCCTAGGGAGCCAACCGGTGGCGTCGTGGAGGCGGCGACACGACTGGATCGGCTTTTTGCGGGTGTTGGTCTCCCCTTCGACGGCGAAGTTTCGGTGGAGCTCCGCTGTGGACCAGCTCCTTTCTTTGTGCTCACTGCTCGGTGAAGCGGCCATGCACGGTTCCCCGTGCTAGAGATCGAGGGATGGCAATTCCGACGGTTGAAGATCTTGAGAAGGAAGGCGGTGTTGAGCTGTGCGACGACGACGACAGCCATGGGTGTAGGTCCTCAGGGACAGTTGATCGGAGACTTCCCGTTTCGCCTGGGGGCTGCTTCGATCCAAGGCGTCAGCGAGCAGCCGCAAACGGCGCGTCATCGGCTCGTCCATGGTGCCGGCGTAGTCGGGTTGCAGAGGGGCTTGGTTGTAATTTCCTTTTTTGTGTGGACCTTTCTGTAATTTGGTCGTTTTAATATCAACTCCTTTTCTTGCAAAAAAAATTAAACATGATGACTGCCACTCGTATATTTAGAATGAGGTTGGTTTAGTAAATATAAAATGTGCATAATTCTTTGGTTGTTACATCTAAGAGATATACAAGAGGTCTTGTGTTTAATTCCCACAATGTTGATTTATTTTGACCCAATTATTTTTCGCGGTCTCTTTATGAAAGCCCATAAAAGGCCCATCAACATACAAGTACCTGGTCCAAATCGCTTAACGTGTGTAAACCAAACGAAAAGGACTAAACCAAACCAAGAATACCCATTCCCTTTAATAATAGGTATAGATATAGATATAGATATAGATCTGTCATTCAAGTTAGCTTTTACTAGATTCGGCTTAACAGTTTGTCGTGCCACATGGACCACAATAATCATTCAGTTTTGCTGCCGCCGACAAGATGAACACCTTTGAGGTGTCTTGGGGTATGTTTGGATTGTGACAAAGGTGTACCACACCAAATTTGTTGCTTTGACAAAATAAATAAATCTGTTTTTGATTGGTGGTTGTCAACTTCTTGGCATATATGAATACTATTTGTCTTTTTTTTTGCGAGGAAATACTGTTTGTCGAATTCTCGTTTCTTTTCCTTGCCAATGTTCCAACTTACAACCAACCAAAACCTCAACCATTTCTTTTTTTTTTAATTTCGACTAGCTATGTTTTGGTATGAGGCATAAACCAAACACACCCTGGGTCGCTTGGTGCCGACAAGGCCATCCCAAGGCTCGTGCAAATTCCTGCAGATACCTTGTTTTTCCTGAGTCATTTTTGAACTTTTGATGCATATGTAATGCTAAGCTGTAAATTGTACTCCCGTAAAAAAATAGGTTGTAAAATTGTACTACTCGAGAAAAAGAGAGAACTGTAGACCGATGATCTTTAATGTGTTGTGTAGTACATGGGCCTTTCTCTTTCTCGGCCGGTTTGTCTCCCATCCGTCTCCCCTTCAGTGGGCCCAATGGGGAGCCAGAGAAAGTACCCCCTAGGAATCTCAACTGCCTCCACCCCCGAGCCCACCAACTGTGCTTCCTCTCTCTACCAGACTACCACCAGCGTTGCTCTGGAGTGGCATAGCATTTCCGGCAACCAATGATCTGGTGAGGTACGTTTCCCAAGTCCCCGTTCTCCCTTTTTGCTCGTATACTGTAAAATCTTGTTCCTGACTCTAAATGTGCACAAACTCTAGGGGTTACAAAGGAAAATTCCTCGCCCCTTCTCAGTATTTGCATCTCGCTACATAACTGTGTGTTGCTTTCGTCATATCCGCACCGTCGTCTTCTTATGTTGGCTCCTCCGCAAACACATCAGCGTTCGCGCTTCCTTCCTTCCAGAAAAATACAGGGAGGCACCCACTCCTAAGGTTCCACACGATTTATCGAGATGATGCGTTTCCGTATGCCTTCCATTCATATTTTATAGTGGATTGCATCGTCTATTGTCACATCTCTCTCTCCCCCTCTCTCCCTCTCCCTCCCTCCCTCCGTCCCTCCCATTGACCAATTTCATGTTTGTTTAGGTTCTAGTACTATACAGATAACATAGGTAGAGGCTACAAGATGAAAGATTTGGAAGCGCTCCTACTCCTCGATGAGGAGCCGCGTTGATTTATATTGAGAGAGACAGTACAGCCCTATCGTGGCTTACAAGAAGAGGAAACCAAGTCGTGAGGGAGTTGGTTGTTTACAGGGAATCCTAGCAGGCTACGGGAGAGAGATAGAATAAGGTTGAGATTACATCAAGGAGATAAACACAAATTCTAACACCCTCCCTTAATCTCAACTATCCTACATTTAGATTCCTCTTGAACTCTTCAAATGGTTTTGCTGGTAGTGCCTTAGTAAATCCATCCGCCACTTGATCTTTGGAAGGAATGAACCGTATCTCAAGTTTCTTTGCTGCAACCCTTTCACGTACAAAGTGAAAATCAATCTCTATATGCTTGCTTCTTGCATGAAACACTGGGTTTGCTAACAAGTATGTTGCTCCCAAATTATCACACCATAAGCATGAGATGCGATTTTGCTTAACTCCCAATTCTTCTAGTAGTGACTCAATCCAAATGATTTCTGCAGTGGCATTAGCCAAGGATTTATACTCAGCCTCTGTACTTGACCTTGATACAGTGGCCTGTTTCCTGGCACTCCAAGAAAGATTAGGATCAAAAAATACTACAAAGCCTCCAGTTGACTTTCTGTCATCATTGCAACCTGCCCAATCAGCATCGGAGAATGCACTCACAAGAGTGGAATTAGAGCGTCTGAAATGCAGTCCTGTTCCCATAGTATGTTTAACATACCTTACAATTCTCTTGACAACTGCCCAATGTGCAGTAGTAGGTGCATGCAGATATTGACAAACCTTATTAACATCAAACGAGATATCTGGACGAGTAAGAGTCAAGTACTGCAATGCTCCAACAGTGCTTCTATACCTTGTGCTATCTCCTTCATGAAGTGGCTCTCCTTCATATGCTGAAAGTTTCTTTGAGGAGGACAAAGGTGTAGGTGCAGGCTTGCAGTTTTTCATCCCCATGCGAGATAGAAGCTCAGTAACATATTTCTCTTGATTTAGTACTATGCCATCTTGAGTCTTCTTAACTTCAATGCCTAGGAGAAAATGCAAATCACCTAGATCTTTAAAATCAAATTCTGAGCTCAAATCATGTAGAAGAGCATTAGTAGCACTTTGTGATGAACTTGCGACTATGATATCATCCACATATATGAGCACAAAGATGACTACTTTCCCCTTGTTATAAATGAACAGAGATGTATCAGCCTTGGAAGCAATAAAGCCAAGATACTTTAACTGCGAGCTCAACCTGAAGTACCATGCTCTAGGTGCTTGTTTCAAACCATAGATTGCTTTGTCAAGCTTGCAGACATACTGTGGCGGTTACTTACTCTCATATCCCGATGGCTGCCTCATGAACACCTCCTCTGAAGGAAATATGCCCTAGAGGCAATAATAAAGTTATTATTTATTTCCTTATATCATGATAAATGTTTATTATTCATGCTAGAATTGTATTAACCGGAAACATAATACATGTGTGAATACATAGACAAACAGAGTGTCACTAGTATGCCTCTACTTGACTAGCTCGTTGGTCAAAGATGGTTAAGTTCCCTAACCATAGACATGAGTTGTCATTTGATTAACGGGATCACATCATTAGGATAATGATGTGATTGACTTGACCCATTCTATTAGCTTAGCACTTGATCGTTTAGTTTTTTGCTATTGCTTTCTTCATGACTTATACATGTTCCTATGACTATGAGATTATGCAACTCCCGATTACCGGAGGAACACTTTGTGTGCCACCAAACGTCACAACGTAACTGGGTGATTATAAAGGTGCTCTACAGGTGTCTCCAAAGGTACTTGTTGGGTTGGCGTATTTCGAGATTAGGATTTGTCACTCGATTGTCGGAGAGGTATCTCTGGGCCCACTCGGTAATGCACATCACTATAAGCCTTGCAAGCATTGCAACTAATGAGTTAGTTGCGGGATGATGTATTACGGAACGAGTAAAGAGACTTGCCGGTAACGAGATTGAACTAGTTATTGAGATACCGATGATCGAATCTCGGGCAAGTAACATACCGATGATAAAGGGAACAACGTATAAGCCAACATGGGCATCCAGGTCCCGCTATTGGTTATTGACCAGAGAGGTGTCTCGGTCATGTCTACATAGTTCTCGAACCCGTAGGGTCCACACGCTTAACGTTCGTTGACGATATAGTAATATGTGAGTTATGTATGTTGGTGACCGAATGTTGTTCGGAGTCCGGAATAAGATCACGGACATGAAGAGGAACTCCGGAATGGTCCGGAGATAAAGTTTGATATATGGGATAATAGTGTTTGGTCACCGGAAGGGTTTCGGAATTCACCGGAAGGGGTTCCGGATGTTTCCCGAAATGTTTGGGTACGAGAACACTTTATTTGGGCCAAAGGGGAAAGCCCACAAGGTTTTTGGAAAGCGCAAAAGGAAGTTTTGCGGAGTCCAGGGGCCAGACGCCAGGGTCCCTGGCGTCTGGGTCCAGACGCCGGGAACCCTGGCGTCTGGCCCTGGAGTTCGAGAAGGACTCTTGCCTTTCAGGTGAAACCGACTTTGTGGAGACTTTTACTCCAAGTTTCAACCCCAGGGCTCAACATATAAATAGAGGGGCAGGGCTAGCACCAAAGACACATCAAGAAACACCAAGCCATGTGCCGGCAACCCCGTCCCCTCTAGTTTATCCTCCGTCCTAGTTTTCGTAGTGCTTAGGCGAAGCCCTGCGGAGATTGTTCTTCACCAACACCGTCACCACACCGTCGTGCTGCCGGAACTCATCTACTACTTCGCCCCTCTTGCTGGATCGAGAAGGCGAGGACGTTACCGAGCCGAACATGTGCAGAACTCGTAGGTGCCGTGCTTTCGGTACTTGGATCGGTCGGATCGTGAAGATGTACAACTACATCAACCGCGTTGATATAACGCTTCCGCGAACGGTCTACGAGGGTACATAGACAACACTCTCCCCTCTCGTTGCTATGCATCACCATGATCTTGCGTGTGCGTAGGAATTTTTTTTGAAATTACTACGTTCCCCAACAGTGGCATCCGAGCCTAGGTTTTATGCATTGATGTTATGCACGAGTAGAACACAAGTGAGTTGTGGGCGATATAAGTCATACTGCTTACCAGCATGTTATACTTTGGTTCGGCGGTATTGCTGGATGAAGCGGCCCGGACCGACATTACACGTACGCTTACGCGAGACTGGTTCTACCGACATGCTTTGCACACACGTGGCTGGCGGGTGTCAGTTTCTCCAACTTTAGTTGAACCAAGTGTGGCTACGCCCGGTCCTTCCGAAGGTTAAAACAGCACCAACTTGACAAACTATCGTTGTGGTTTTGATGCGTAGGTAAGAACGGTTCTTGCTAAGCACGTAGCAGCCACGTAAAACTTGCAACAACAAAGTAGAAGACGTCTAACTTGTTTTTGCAGGGCATGTTGTGATGTGATATGGTCAAGACATGATGCTAAATTTTATTGTATGAGATGATCATGTTTTGTAACCAAGTTATCGGCAACTGGCAGGAGCCATATGGTTATCGCTTTATTGTATGCAATGCAATTGCGCTGTAATGTTTTACTTTATCACTAAATGGTAGCGATAGTCGTGGAAGCATAAGATTGGCGAGACGACAACAATGCTACGATGGATATCAAGGTGTCGTGCCAGTGACGATGGTGATCATGACGGTACTTCGGAGATGGAGATCACAAGTACAAGATGATGATGGCCATATCAGATCACTTATATTGACTGCATGTGATGTTTATCTTTTATGCATCTTATCTTGCTTTGATTGACGGTAGCATTATAAGATGATCCCTCACTAAAATTATCATAGTATAAGTGTTCTCCCTGAGTATGCACCGTTGCGAAAGTTCTTCGTGCTGAGACACCACGCGATGATCGGGTGTGATAGGCTCTACGTTCAAATACAACAGGTGCAAAACAGTTGCACACGCGGAATACTCAGGTTAAACTTGACGAGCCAAGCATATAACAGATATGGCCTCGGAACACGGAGACCAAAAGGTCGAGCGTGAATCATATAGTAGATATGATCAACACAGTGATGTTCACCATTGGAACTACTCCATCTCACGTGATGATCGGACATGGTTTAGTTGATTTGGATCACGTGATCACTTAGAGGATTAGAGGGATGTCTATCTAAGTGGGAGTTCTTAATTAATATGATTAATTGAACTTTAATTTATCATGAACTTAGTCCTGGTAGTATTAGCATATCTATGTTGTAGATCAATTGCTCGCGTTTAGCTCCCCTGTTTTATTTTTGCTATGTTCCTAGAGAAAACTAAGTTGAAAGATGTTAGTAGCAATGATGCGGATTGGATCCGTGATCGGAGGTTTATCCTCATTGCTGCACAGAAGAATTATGTCCTTGATGCACCGCTAGGTGACAAACCTATTGCAGGAGCAGATGCAGATGTTATGAACGTTTGGCTAGCTCAATATGATGACTACTTGATAGTTTAGTGCACCATTCTTAAACGGCTTAGAATCAGGACTTCAAAGACGTTTTGAACGTCATGGACCATATCAGATGTTCCAGGACTTGAATTTAATATTTCAAGCAAATCCCCGAGTTGAGAAATATGAAATCTCCAACAAGTTCTATAGCTAAAAGATGGAGGAGAATAGCTCAAGTAGTGAGCATGTGCTCAGATTGTCTGGTTACTACAATCGCTTGAATCAAGTGGGAGTTAATCTTCCAGATAAAATAGTGATTGACAGAATTCTCTAGTCACCATCACCAAGTTAGTAGAACTTCGTGATGAACTATAATATGCAAGGGATAACAGAAACGATTCCCAAGCTCTTCGTGATGCTGAAATCGACGGAGGTAGAAATCAAGAAAGAGCATCAAGTGTTGATGGTTAACAAGATCACCAGTTTCAAGAAAAGGGCAAAGGGATAGAAGGGGAACTTCAAGAAGAACAGCAAGCAAGTTGTTGCTCAAGTGAAGAAGCCCAAGTCTAGACCTAAGCCTGAGACTAAGTGCTTCTACTGCAAAGGGACTGGTCACTAGAAGCGGAAACACCCCAAGTATTTGGCGGATAAGAAGGATGGCGAAGTGAACAAGCTATATTTGATATACATGTTATTGATGTGTACCTTACTAGTGTTTATAGTAGCCCCTGAGTATTTGATATTTGTTCGGTTGCTAAAAATTAGCAACTCGAAACAGGAGTTACAGAATGGACAGAGACTAGTTAAGGGTGAAGTGACGATGTGTGTTGGAATTGGTTCCAAGATTGATATGATCATCATCGCACACTCCCTATACTTTTGGGATTAGTCTTGAACCTAAATAAGTATTATTTCGTGTTTGCGTTGAGCATAAATATGATTTGATCATGTTTATTGCATTACGGTTATTCGTTTAAGTTAGAGAATAATTGTTGTTCTGTTTACATGAATAGAACCTTCGATGTTCATACACACCAACAAAAATGGTTTGTTGGATCTCGATCGTAGTGATACACATATTCATAATATTGAAGCCAAAAAGATGCAAAGTTAATGATGATAGTGCAACTTATTTTTGGCACTGCCGTTTAGATCATATTGGTGTAAAGCGCATGAAGAAAATCCATGCTGATGGGCTTTTGGAATCACTTGATTATGAATCAGTTGATGCTTGCGAACCATGCCTCATGGGCAAGATGACTAAGGCTCCGTTTTCTGGAACATTGGAGCGAGCAACAGATTTTTTGGAAATCATACATACTGATGTATGTGGTCCGATGAATATTGAGGCTCACGGCAGGTATCATTATTTTCTGATCTTCACAGATAATTTGAGCAGATATGAGTATATCTACTTGATGAAACAAAAGTCTGAAATATTTGAAAAGTTCATATAATTTCAGAGTGAAGTGGAAAATCATCGTAACAAGAAAATAAAGTTTCTACGATCTGATCGTGGAGGAGAATATTTGAGTTATGAGTTTGGCCTTCAGTTAAAACAATGTGAAATAGTTTCACTACTCACGCCACCAGGAACACCATAGTGTAATGGTGTATCCGAACGTCGTAGACGTACTTTATTAGATATGGTGCGATCTATGATGTCTCTTACCGATTTACCACTATCGTTTTGGGGTTATGCATTAGAGATAGCTGCATTCACGTTAAATAGGGCACCATCTAAATCCTTTGAGACGACACAGTATGAACTATGGTTTGGCAAGAAACCAAAGTTGTCGTTTCTGAAAGTTTGGGGCTGCGATGCTTATGTGAAAAAGCTTCAACCTGATAAGCTCGAACCCAAATCGGAGAAATGTGTCTTCATAGGATACCCAAAGGAGACTGTTGGGTACACCTTCTATCACAGATCCGAAGGCAAGACTTTTGTTGCTAAATTCGGAGTTTTTCTAGAGAAGGAGTTTATCTCGAAAGAAGTGAGTGGGAGGAAAGTAGAACTTGATGAGGTAACCATACCTGCTCCCGAATTGTAAAGTAGTTCATCACAGAAATCTGTTCCTGTGACTACTACACCAATTAGTGAGGAAGCTAATGATGATGATCATGTCACTTCAGATCAAGTTACTACCAAACCTCGTAGGTAAACCAGAGTGAGATCCGCACCAGAGTGGTACGGTAATCCTATTCTGGAGGTCATGTTACTTGACCATGACAAACCTACGAACTATGAGGAAGCGATGATGAGCCCAGATTCCGTGAAATGGCTTAAGGCCATGAAATCTGAGATGGGATCCATGTATAAGAACAAAGTATGGACTTTGATTGACTTGCCCGTTGATTGGTGAGCCATTGAGATTAAATGGATCTTTAAGAGGAAGACGAACGCTGATAGTAGTGTTACTATTTACAAAGCTAGGATTGTCGCAAAAAGGTTTTCGACAAGTTCAAGGTGTTGACTACGATGAGAGTTTCTCACTCGTATCTATGCTTAAGTCTGTCCGAATCATGTTAGCAATTGCCGCATTTTATGAAATCTGGCAAATGGATAAACAAAACTGCATTCCTTAATGGATTTATTAAAGAAAAGTTGTATATGATGCAACCAGAAGGTTTTGTCAATCCTAAAGGTGCTAACAAAATATGCAAGCTCCAGCGATCCATCTATGGATTGGTGCAAGCATCTCGGAGTTGGAATATACGCTTTGATAAATTGATCAAAGCATATAGTTTTATATAGACTTGCGGTGAAGCCTGTATTTACAAGAAAGTGAGTAGGAGCACTACAACATTTCTAATAAGTATATTTGAATGACATATTGTTGATCGGAGATAATGTAGAATTATTCTGCAAAGCATAAAGGAATGTTTGAAAGGAGTTTTTCAAAGAAAGACCTTGGTGAAGCTGCTTACATATTGAGCATCAAGATCTATAGAGATTGATCAAGACGCTTGATAAGTTTTTCAATGAGTACATACCTTGACAAGATTTTGAAGTAGTTCAAAATGGAACAGTTAAAGAAGGAGTTCTTGCCTGTGTACAAGGTGTGAAGTTGAGTAAGACTCAAAACCTGACCACGGCAGAAGATAGAGAGAGAATGAGAGTCATTCCCTATGCCTCAGCCTTAGGTTCTATAAAGTATGCCATGCTGTGTACCAGACCTATTGTATACCCTGCCCTGAGTTTGGCAAGGCAATACAATAGTGATCTAGCAGTAGATCACTGGACATTGGTCAAAATTATCCTTAATGGAATAAGGATATGTTTCTCGATTATGGAGGTGACAAAAGGTTCGTCGTAAAGGGTTACGTCGATGCAAGTTTTGACACTGATCCAGATGACTAAAAGTCTCAATCTGGATACATATTAAAAGTGGGAGCAATAAGTTAGAGTAGCTCCGTACAGAGCATTGTTGACATAGAAATTTGCAAAATACTTACGGATCTGAATGTGGCAGACCCGTTGACTAAACTTCTCTCACAAGCAAAACATGATCACACCTTAGTACTCTTTGGGTGTTAATCACATATCGATGTGAACTAGATGATTTACTCTAGTAAACCCTTTGGGTGTTGGTCACATGACGATGTGAACTATGGGTGTTAATCACATGGTGATGTGAACTATTGATGTTAAATCACATGGCGATGTGAACAAGATTATTGACTCTAGTGCAAGTGGGAGACTGAAGGAAATATGCCCTAGAGGCAATAATAAAGTTATTATTTATTTCCTTATATCATGATAAATGTTTATTATTCATGCTAGAATTGTATTAACCGGAAACATAATACATGTGTGAATACATAGACAAATAGAGTGTCACTAGTATGCCTCTACTTGACTAGCTCGTTGGTCAAAGATGGTTAAGTTTCCTAACCATATACATGAGTTGTCATTTGATTAACGGGATCACATCATTAGGAGAATGATGTGATTGACTTGACCCATTCTATTAGCTTAGCACTTGATCGTTTAGTTTGTTGCTATTGCTTTCTTCATGACTTATACATGCAACTCCCGATTACCGGAGGAACACTTTGTGTGCCACCAAACGTCACAACGTAACTGAGTGATTATAAAGGTGCTCTACAGGTGTCTCCAAAGGTACTTGTTGGGTTGGCGTATTTCCAGATTAGGATTTGTCACTCCGATTGTCGAAGAGGTATCTCTGGGCCCACTCGGTAATGCACATCACTATAAGCCTTGCAAGCATTGCAACTAATGAGTTAGTTGCGGGATGATGTATTACGGAACGAGTAAAGAGACTTGCCGGTAACGAGATTGAACTAGGTATTGAGATACCGACGATCGAATCTCGGGCAAGTAACATACCGATGACAAAGGGAACAACGTATGTTGTTATGTGGTCTGACCGATAAAGATCTTCGTAGAATGTGTAGGAGCCAATATGGGCATCTAGGTCCCGCTATTGGTTATTGACCAGAGAGGTGTCTCGGTCATGTCTACATAGTTCTCGAACCCGTAGAGTCCGCACGCTTAACGTTCGTTGACGATATAGTAATATGTGAGTTATGTATGTTGGTGACTGAATGTTGTTCGGAGTCCGGAATGAGATCACGGACATGGCGAGGAACTCCGGAATGGTCCGGAGATAAAGTCTGATATATGGGATAATAGTGTTTGGTTACCGAAAGGGTTCCAGAATTCACCGGAAGGGGTTCCGGATGTTTCCCAAAGTGTTTGGGTACGAGAACATTTTATTTGGGCCAAAGGGGAAAGCCCACAAGGTTTCTGGAAAGCGCAAAAGGAAGTTTTGCGGAGTCCAGGGGCCAGACGCCAGGGTCCCTGGCGTCTGGGTCCAGACGCCGGGAACCCTGGCGTCTGGCCCTGGAGTCCAAGAAGGACTCTTGCCTTTCGGGTGAAACCGACTTTGTGGAGGCTTTTACTCCAAGTTTCGACCCCAGGGCCCAACATATAAATAGAGGGGCAGGGCTAGCACCAAAGACACATCAAGAAACACCAAGCCGTGTGCCGGCAACCCCGTCCCCTCTAGTTTATCCTCCGTCCTAGTTTTCGTAGTGCTTAGGAGAAGTCCTACGGAGACTGTTCTTCACCAACACCGTCACCACGCCGTCGTGCTGCCGGAACTCATCTACTACTTCGCCCCTCTTGCTGATTCGAGAAGGCGAGGACGTTACCGAGCCGAACGTGTGCAGAACTCGGAGGTGCCGTGCTTTCGGTACTTGGATCGGTCGGATCGTGAAGACGTACGACTACATCAACCGCGTTGATATAACGCTTCCTCGAACGGTCTACGAGGGTACGTAGACAACACTCTCCCCTCTCGTTGCTATGCATCACCATGATCTTGCGTGTGCGTAGGATTTTTTTTTGAAATTACTACGTTCCCCAACATCCTCTTCCAGAACACCATGCAAAAACGCGTTCTGTACATCTAGCTGTCTTAGACTCCATCCCCGGGATACAACAATGGCTAACACAAGTCTTATAGTTGCAGCTTTTACAACGGGACTGAAGGTATCCTCATAGTCTAAACCATAACGTTGTTTAAAGCCCTTTGCAACTAGACGTGTCTTATACCTGTCAATAAAGCCATCTGCTTTCTTTTTGATTCTGTACAGCCACTTGCAATCAATAATATTTCTACCTCTTTGGTCAGGCACAAGATTCCAAGTTTTGTTCCTCATAAGTGTAGAATACTCCTCATCCATTGCTGTCTTCCACATAGGGTCACCAAGTGCATCATTTAATGTTGTTGGTTCACCTGAAATACATAGCATGCCATACAGTATAGTACCATCAATACGTATTTTTGGATTACGTATACCTTTTGTAATTTGGTCATAACTCGCAATGGAGCTTCTTGTTGCATGTGTGCTAGGAGCACTGGCGCAGAAGATCCGCTTGCTGCTGCTAAATCTGCTGGTGTGGGAGATCCATCTGTCGCGTGTGTAGAAGATCCAGTGGACCTCGGTGTGGCCCCCTTGCCACTGGACGCCCTGGAAACCGCAGGACTTGCGGGCGCAGAAGATCAGCTGCCAGAGTGCATGCGCGCGGGCCACGAGGAGGAGCCGACCGCGCGGTTGGTCCCGCTATCGGGGGACGCGTCGGCGCGGGATTGGCCCTCCCAGGAATCTGGGCCGCCTGGGACGCGATCCAAAAAGTATGTGCGTGCCCGATCCAAGGCCTGCCAGCGTGCAGGAGTACCAGGCGCCGCCAAATCATCACCGGGATCAGTGCCATGTTTGTCTTCTTCTGGAGCATGAAATAACATATCATCTTGAGCTAAATTTTCATTGTTTTGACCGTTTTGAGCGTCGTTTTCTTCAGGAACCTGCACAGGCATAAGAGTAGAGCTCGGACTGGCAGGATTATCATCATATTGGTCAGTACAATTGTCTCCCCCGTGATCAAAGTTTCGAAGATGTGATGGAAGAAGGAGAATTTCCTTTCAAAGAAGAGCACCGGCATTGGGATGAAGAGATGCAAAGGGAAACACAGATTCTTCTAGTGGGAACATCTAGACATTTAACCCCTTGTGCATAGGGCTATAGCCTAAGAAAACACATTTTTTTGAACGAAAGGCAAGTTTGCGTGTGTTATAGGGTCAAAGATTTGGCCAACATGCGCAACCAAAGATACGGAGAGATGTGTAATCGGGTGTGACACCAAGAAGCCATGTGATGGGTGTTTCAAGTTTGATAACTTTGCTTGGGAGCAAGTTGATAAGATATGTAGCAGTTAAAAAAGCTTCATCCCAGAATTTGAGTGGCATGGATGCATTTGCTAGTAATGCGAGTCCTACATCAACAATATGACGGTGCTTTCTTTCAGCTGATTCGTTTTGTTGTTGAGCATGAGGGCAAGAGACATGATGCGAAATACCAAGTATTTGAAAAAAGGAATTTAGCTTCTCATACTCACCACCCTAGTCAATCTGCGTAGCAATGACCTTAGAGTTCAGTTTGCATTCAACAAGATTTTGGAAGTTGATGAAAACTTGAAAGTCATCAGATCGCTTCTTCAATAAGTAAATCCAAGTTAATTTACTATAATCATCAATGAAGCTTATATAATAGGAAAATCTACCAAGATAAATAGGGGCTGGCCCCCACACATCTGAAAAAATAAGTTGCAATGGAGCGGTAGATACACTAGTAGAAATAGGATAAGGTAGCTGATGACTTTTGGCCTGTTGACACGGATCACAAACTGACTCAACACTAGACTCATATGAGAGTTTACTTTTGCTAAGAACATATCTAACAATAACTGAAGATGGATGACCCAAACGACTGTGCCACTTTGCTGAAGATGGCTCAGTGACGACATAAGCTTGTTTATAGGACCATGATGACGATGATGATGATATGAGTGGATAGAGACCTCCCACGCACCGTCCTTTAAGAATGATTCTCCTCGTGGCTAGGTCCTTTACCAAGAAAAAATAAGGATAAAAGTCTATAAGAACATTGTTGTCAAGAGTGAATCGATGAACGGAAACAAGGTTTTTGGATGTTTCAGGAACATGTAAGATATTTTTCAAGTGCAAAGTTTTTACGGGTTTTTTAACAATTGAACTACCAACATGTAAAATTTCCATACCAGAACCACTCCCAGTGTGAATTTGGTCACCACCATTGTGCCTCTCTCGCATCGTCAACTTGTCAAGTTCCCCAGTGATGTGGTTTGTAGCTCCGCTGTCGGCATACCAATTGGTATCCACACCATAGGAGACAGCATGTGCCCCCTTTTCCTCCTGATTATTTTCTTCATAGCGCCACCAACATGTGCGTGCACCCCCTGGATGATGCTTATAGAAATCTGACACTCAGGGTAATCATGTTGTTGCTGATTGCGCCCTTGCTGCTATTGTGGTTGCTGTCGAGGGCGTCCTCTGTAGGCACCGCCTCCACCAGCAGGAGAGGGCCGGCGGTCGCCATGGCCGCGCCCCCTTCCTCCTCGCCCGCGATAGAATCTTCCACGAGCTTGGCCACGGCCTCTGTAAGCCGCGTTTGCAGATGTATGGAAAGTGCCTGAAGATGAATCGCCCAACATCTCCATCTCTGGTCGAAGCGGAGATTTGAGTGAAGAGGTCGTCCGCCGTGATCAAGTTTTTGACAACACCAACCGCCGCAACCACAGGATCATAGTCATGGTCTAGCCCTGCAAGAATATAATGAACCATCTCCGGATCTGACACCGGACGGCCAGCAGCAGCTAGTTCATCTGCAAGGTTTTTTCATCTTCGCCATGAAGGCAGAGCTTGACATGGAGCCACATCTTCCCTACACATCTAGCCACAAAAATCAAACGCTGCTTCCTCTATAAGTGGCGTTCATGCTTTGGCTGAGAAAGGTTGGTGTGCACATTATCATTCATCCATAATTTTTTTGACCAAATCTTGCTCTCCATGTCGTACTAAGACTTAATTGCCATTTCTACAAGAGATATGGTTACATGTGTGTGCTTTAGCTCCACTGCCACTATAGCTCACCCTAGTCTTTACACTAAACACGGATTTGCCAAGCTAGTGAGAGACGTGAGTTCGGAGCCTGAACTGAAAAACAAAGCCGTGCTCAACATTACAGCCTTGTACACAAATGACATGCCATCCCTTTTACATTGATAGAATAGCCAACTGATAGAGTTGAATCCGCTAGATCTCGGGTAGGGGGTCCCTAGCTAGTAGCCTAGATGTGATGGTAACAAAGACATGAGGTTTACCAAGGTTCAGTTTCTTCAAAGAGAAAAAACCCTACATCATGCTTGTGTTGTATATTGATTTGCATGGACTACAAAGTACAGTTTGATCTACCATGATATCATTGTGTGTTTGTCATCTACTCCCTACGTTTCTAAATACTTGTCTTTCTAGGCATTTTAACAAGTGACTACATACGGAGCAAAATGAGTGAATCTACACTCGAAAATATGTCTACATACATCCGTATGTAGTAGTTATTTGAAATGTCTAGAAAGACAAATATTTAGGAACGGAGGGAGTATCTACGAGCCCTGCCCCTTGGTTTATATAGGTACAGGGGTCTAGGGTTACAATTAGATCGGCTATGTTGAAAGTAAAGCGTGTTGCAGACGACGACAACCTCGCTAATTCTTAGGAGTATGCGTCAAGTTTTCGGGAATATTCCTTCTGCACGTCATGGGCCTCCTGGAGATGGCCCGCTGGTACCGCCATGGGCGTCCTCGGCCCGGCCCACCTGACCGGGAGACGATGTGGTGAGTGGCCCAATTTTGGACACCATCACCGACTGCTTCCTTTCTTCTTTGTAACCTATATTTTCCTTTTTGTTCTGTGCTAGGTTGTAAATTTTATCCGTTCATCAATCAACCAATCTGAAATAAATATACGATATAGCACAATAGAAAATCTCAATATCATGCTGCTTCAAATCGATGGCTTCTACATCTAAGGAAAATCTCGAAGTTTCGTGCAGCATGAAGGCACTGTGGTGGTGGGTCTGAGAGTGGTTCCATGCTAGCTAGATGAAACTTGTAGTTAGCATTTGCTATAGGATGGGAGGCGGCTGGATATGAGCATTCTGTCATGTCATCTTGAACTATTCGAATATAGGTTTTCCAGTACTTTAACGTCTGATCATGTGCTCTAGTGGAAGTCTGAATCGCCTGTTCCATAGCCTTCAAGATTTTGTTCACAAAATGCATGATGCATTATCTCTCCATGAGTTTGAAAATGTCATTCTAGATTTTGCATTCTATTCCCAACTACAACTATTTTACTATCCTGAGGAATTTTTTGGAAAACTCCTTGCATCCGCATCGAAATCAGGAATTTACAAAATAGATGATAGAAATATATTATATTTTCACTACGGAAATTTATTGGAAAACCAAGGATTTTCTCTGAACAGTCATTGTGGAGTCAAAAGCCTCCTGATGCAAAAAATATTACGTCTTAGTCCACATATTGGCCCCAATGGTGAATAGACTGTGGGCAGCCAGCGCCCACATCATCTATCCCTTTCTTCCCACCCGCCACCTTTCTCTATCCAACTGAGCTGCCATTCGTCAGCATCTACGCTCCTCTAAAGGGTTCTTACAAACACCTCGATATTAAGCTACGTTGCTAATGTCTCCTCTTCTACTGAAAAACCAGCGGTGTCGAGTTGTTTCTATGTCCATAAAAATTGAGTTGTGATGTATTTCAATACGCTTCTCATTCATAATGTTATTGCATTGTAACAATCCATCATGATTGTAATTGCTCTCACTCTCTCCACAGCCTTGACTACCTCCAACTTAGTTTGGGTGGTAGCAATGTCCGATAAGATAGGAGGCTACGGAGTCAATGCATCCTTTATTAGGGTCGACCATGCTTACATATGCAAGGTTGTTGAGTGCATTAGCTATCCATCCATTAACCACAAACAAAATTAACATATCATCTAGTACAATATAAAATCTCAATATTAAGGTGCTTTAGTTTGATTGTTCTGCATCTAAGGAAAACGGAGGAAAGATAAATTTTAAAAGATGTAGTGAAGTTCGAGAATAGGCTAATGATTGATGCTGGGCCAGCAGACATTACTGGTAGGCATGCCTGTGCAGGAGCATAACGTTGTTGTGAGTCAGAGGTACCATGCTAGCCGTGGCAAGTTACAACTTTGTGTGTACGTGTGCGGCAAGAAATTACCCAACCTGGTCATTTTCTCAAGTACCAAACTATTCGTCCATTCATTATTCGTTTGCTTCAAAGACTTTTGTGTCTTTCTGAAAAACGAAGCAGTGGTGCGTAACTCAGTGTTGTGTTGTTATATTTTGTTATTTGCTTTGTGTAGTGCCGCTCAATTTATCTCAACAAAAGCTCTTTTGAGTCATGCTCTCAGAGATCCTGAAATTTGTGACATACTGATTTAACTGTTCTCCATTAAAAAAAATTGAATTTTAGGGGGGGGGGGGGGGGGGGGGGGGGGGGGGGGGCAGTGAACCGGCGGCTAACCAGGCGATTCGAAACAGAGATTTTACAACATAGAGGACAAGGCGCCTCTCAGTTTTCTTCTTTTCTGGTTTACTGCAGCCGGGCGGGCGGGTGGTGAAGCACAAGGCAGCACCCCCCTTGCCTCTCGCACGCTGTTGTTTGTTATACTTGTTAGTGGGATGTAAATATGGATGGGTATAAGGCAAGTAAGCAAGGCAAAGAATGCTTGGCCACAGCGGTGGCAGGCCCTTCTCTAGCACATGCATATGCTTGGCCAGGTTTGCCGTGTACTCTTAGTGTTCAGAAGAGGATTCTTCAAATGTGAAAACTCTTTTACATGAGATGGCATGGCTTTCACCTCCAGTTTCTAGTGGCATTTGTTCTACTTATAATTTTGAGCTGCTTGATCCTATATGCATTGTCACATAGTATGAAATTCTGTCAATTTTGGCTCTCCTTTGTTCTCATGCTGATGCAGCTGCCTGCTGAGCTGTGGTAAGTAGGAAGGTTCAGAAACTGCACGGCTGCCTTTGCAGGTCCAAGATTTATTATTGTGTTTTGTTACTTCCCTATAGTATAACTAAACAAAAGTCACACAGACCAACTGATCATGTTGTGCGGATGAACGGAAGAAGCCATCCAGGATAGTGTTTTGGTCTCATCGCGCCCATCCGCTCGTCCCAAGGTTCATGGGAATTGGTGCATAACTGCATATGCATTGCAATAGAGAGTGGGTTTTTTAGCTCGGGCTACATGGCACCTTCTATCTGTGTCGTTCATTTGCATACTGTTTCTTGAGATGTGTGTCAAGTTAGACAAGGTCACATGCAGTTGATCATAAAGTCAGACCATTTGTAATAAAAAAAGAAGAGAGACAGCAGTCTCCTCCGTTGCATGCAGGACACAGGAGTGAATAGTGTCTTGCCAGTAAAAAAAGATGTGAACAGTCACTAGTAGAAAACAGGGCTTTGGTCATGGGGCAATATTCACATTAGTACCGGTTCAGTCACGAACCGGGACTAATGTGAGCATTGGTCCCGGTTCGTGCGGCTAAGGCATTAGTCCCGGTTCACCTGAGCCCTTTAGTCCCGGTTTGAGACACGAACCAAAACTAAAGGGTGCGATGCCCTTTAGTCCCGGTTTGTGTCTCAAACCGGGACTGAAGATTAGACCTTTAGTCCCGGTTTGAGACACGAACCGGGACTAAAGGGTGCGATGCCCTTTAGTCCCGGTTTGTGTCTCAAACCGGGACTAAAGGTCCCATTTCCAAACTCTAATCCCCCCCCCCCCCCCCCCCCCCCCGCAGATCGCCTTTTTTGTTTTGAAAAAACTAAAAGAAAATGATAAAAACTTCAAAAAAAAAAATCCTTCGAGAGGTAGTTATATTACTACATCTACTAGTTAGGAAAATTTAAAAACTTAAATCCTACGGCCTGTTTACAAATTTTTAGAATCCTCAAATTCTAAAAGGAAAAAAAGTTATGCTCAAATTTCAATTTTTTTTTGAATTTTTGTTAAATATGGTCAAACTATGGTCAAACTACTTATTCAAGAAGTATTAGTGTTACTAAATAATTATTCAAGAATATTAGTGTTATTAAATAATTATTTCAGTTTTTTTGAATTTTGGTCAACTATGGTCAAACTGTGGTCGAACAATGGTCAAACTACTTATTCAAGAAATATTAGTGTTACTAAATAATTTTTCAATTTTTTGAATTTTGGTCAAATCTGGTCAAACTGTGGTCAAACTACTTATTCAAGAAATATTAGTGTTACTAAATAATTATTGATTTTTAGAACAATAGTTTCAAACTCAAACAGTGAAGTGTGTGACTTAATGCTCAAGCTAAATTCCTGAGGGTTAATAGGATTGACATCTTACTATTGTCAGGAAAACAACAAGTGCAGACTTGGAAACGAGGGAGAATAGAACCCGGAAGTTAAGTGTGCTCAGGCTGGAGTAGTGAGAGGATGGGTGACCGTTCGGAAAGTTAGATGATTTGGAATAATGAGGGGTGATTGGACCGGAAACGTTCTAACATCTGTCGTGTGGCCGGTTTAGTAAATACATCAGCCAGTTGGTCATTAGTCGAGATAAACCTGACATCTAAAACACCAGAAGCAACGCGCTCACGCATAAAATGAAAATCTATCTCTATGTGCTTGGTTCTTGCGTGAAAGACTGGGTTTGCCGTCAGGTATGTAGCCCCAAGATTATCACACCATAAAATGGCGGTACGCTGCTTGAAAACCCCAAGCTCCTTGAGTAAGATCTCCACCCAGATTGCTTCAGCTGCTCCATTAGCTAAAGCTTTGTACTCTGCCTCCGTACTTGATCTGGAGACAGTTGGCTGTTTCTTGGAACTCCATGAGACAAGATTGGAGCCAACAAACACAGCAAAACCACTAGTGGAACGGCGATCATCAATGCATCCAGCCCAATCAGCATCGGTGAAAATACTGACACCAGTGGAAGGAGATTTATGAATCCTCAATCCCGTACTCAAAGTCCCTTTGACATAACGCAATATACGCTTGACAGCTTCCCAATGCTCATTAGTTGGTTGTGATAAATACTGACAAACCTTGTTGACTGCAAAGGACAGGTCGGGACGAGTGAGCGTTAAATACTGAAGTCCTCCAACAATGCTGCGATATCAAGTGGCATCCTCAACACCCAAAGGGGTGCCGACCTCACGAGCCAGGTGCTCAGTGGCAGATAATGGTGTAGAGGTAGGCCTACAATTCTCCATACTCACACGATGAAGAAGATCAAGTGCATACTTTCTTTGAGTCAGCGTCATGCCCCCTGAATTGAAGGACGCTTCAAGCCCCAAGAAATAATGGAGAGGACCAAGATCCTTGATAGGAAACCTGTCGGAGATGGATCGCACCAAACGATCAACTGCAGCCGGAGTGGAGCCAGCAATCACAATATCATCAACATACACAAGCATGTATATCTGAACGCCATGCGCAGCAAAGATGAATAGAGAGGCGTCCGCCTTTGAAGCAACAAAACCAAGCTGAAGAAGGCGAGCACTGAGACGAGCATACCAAGCACGTGGCGACTGTTTGAGACCATAAAGAGCTCGTTGCAACTTGCACACATGCGAAGGGAACCGGGCATCTTCAAAACCTGGTGGTTGCTGCATATAAACAGTCTCGGAAAGAAAGCCATGAAGAAATGCATTGCTAACATCAATCTGCCTCAATCTCCATCCGCGAGAAACCCCAAGCGAAAGAACCAGATGGATAGTAGTCGGTTTTACCACGGGGCTGAAGGTATCACCATAGTCAAGACCGTGTTGTTGAGTAAAACCACGAGCGACGAGGCGAGCCTTGTGCTTGTCAACAGACCCATCGGCATGTTGCTTCGTCTTGAAAACCCACTTACTGCCAACAATGTTAATGCCAGGTGGTCGAGGGACCAAGACCCAAGTGCCGTTTTGACGAAGCGCTGCAAACTCAGCAGCCATAGCATCATGCCACGCCGGCTCACGGAGAGCATCACGATGTGACACCGGTGTCGCAAAGAAAGCACGACGAAGAGGATTATACCGCACCGTCCCATCAGTAAACTCCTTGTCACGACGAGTAGCATCACGGGTATGAGTGACCATAGGATGAGGGTGCTCGACGGGCGGAGGTGTAGACGAGGACGGCGACACTGCTGGACTTGGCAACGGTGTCACAGGAGCTGGCGAAACCGGTTCATGGGCCGGCGGGGCGCAGGGGGAAGCAGCTGCTGCACCCGGCGCTGGTGAAACCGGTTGTCGGGCCGGAGAGGCGCAGGTGGGCGCTGGCGAAGCTGGTGCACGGGCAGGCGAGGAGCCAGCCGCAGCACCAGGCGCTGCAGACCCTGCATGCGTAGGCGGGGACCCCGCCTGGGAAGCCGCGCTGCCATGCACGTCGAGCGGCGTATCGACCGTGTCCAGACGCGGAAAATCCTGCACAGGAAAGGAACTGGCTAGGCCAGAGGTATTAGTAGCCAAGTAGGTTAGGTCGTAATTACGCACATGAGCACTCGTAGCCAGTTCTGTGGATGGAAAAGATATAGCCTCGTCAAGTGTAGACACATCGACAGTGACACCGGGAGTAGCAAACGGAAAAACAGACTCGTCAAAGATAACGTCACACGAGATGTATATACGACCCGTAGAGCGATCAAGACACTTGTACAGCTTATGCATAGGACTATATCCAAGGAAAACACACATCTTGGATCGAAATTCTAGTTTGTGTGAGTTATACTTCCGCAAACTAGGCCAACAAGCGCACCCGAAAATACGAAGAAAAGAATAATTGGGTGGAATTTTCAGAAGACGATGAATAGGAGTATCTTGACCAAGCACGGGGGTGGGCATGCGGTTAATGAGATAACACGCAGTCAGTAAAGCTTCATCCCAAAAACGTAAAGGGAGAGACGAGTGAGCCAACAAAGCAAGACCAGTTTCAACCAAGTGTCGGTGTTTTCGCTCGGTAATGCCGTTCTGTTGGGAGGTGTGAGGGCAAGAGACTCGGTGAGAGACGCCCGTACGAAGAAAATAACGGTGCAGCTTATGGTATTCACCACCCCAATCAGATTGGACAGCTTTAAGCTTAGCATCCAAAAGGCGCTCAACATATGCTTGAAAAACGTAGAACACCTGTTCAACATCAGACTTATGTTTTAGTAGATAGATCCAGCAAAAACGGGAGTAGTCGTCAATAAAGCTCACATAATACTTGTACCCCCCAGAGGAGGCACAAGCAGGGCCCCAAACATCAGTATGAACTAATTCAAGATGCATAGTGGACACACGAGCAGAAGCAGTATAAGATAGTTGACGACTTTTACCACATTGACAAGCATCACAAACTAAAGCAGAAGTATCTGAGGATGAACACCCTAGATCATTATTCCTAACAATGGAACTGACGACATTTTTGGACGGATGACCGAGACGCTGATGCCACTGAGATGATGAGACACGGACGCTGGATGACGCTTGACGCTTGGACTCATGCGAAGCTTGTCCGAGTGGAAGAGGGTAGAGCCCTCCTCTGCTTCTACCTCGAAGAAGAATTCTCCTGGTGGCTTTGTCCTTAACAAGGAAAAAATATTTATGAAATTTAATGAAGATACGATTATCTGACACAAGACGATAGACTGATAGAAGATGTTGGCAAATATTAGGAAAGTGTAAAATATTGTTCAGGCGAAGGGAAGAACCGGCTAAAGTCGAGTGCCCAATATGTGAAATAGACAAACCTGAGCCGTTGGCCACCTGAACCTGATCATGACCGCCGTAACGCTCACGGAACTGAAGACGCTCCAGGTCACTAGTCAGGTGATCCGTGGTGCCGGAGTCCAGAACCCAGTGCGTGGAGTTGTTGGAGGAGGTCGAAGCATTATATGCCGAGCGTCCATTGCCGCTGCTGGAGTAGTCTGAATCAAAACGCTTCTTGCAGGTATCGGCTTCGTGACCCCAATTTTTACAAATCTGGCACCACGGGCGCCAGCGACGATTGCCGTTGCGGCCATTGCCGCCTCCTCCACCGTCGTTGCTACGACGGTTGTCTTGGCCGCCTTGCTGGTAGCCCTGCCCCTGTTGCTGCGGGTAGCCTCCGGCGGGGCGGGAGTCGGCTGCGCGACCAGAGTCAGGCGCGCGAGGGCGGTTGGCGGGGGGAGGAGCGCCGGACCGAGCCACGGCGTTGGCCGACGAGGTCCACTCCTCATCATCGGCCTGCTGCGATAACTGCAGCGCTTCATATTTGAGAACCATGGAGTAGAAGTCAGTCAGCGCGACCGGGATGACCACAACACTGAGCGACGCCGCGATCGGGTTGAAGGCCTTGCCCAAACCGGTGAGCATGTAGTCGATGATCTCGTCATCAGCGAGAGGAGATCCAGCAGAGGCCATGGCGTCGGCAAGAGCCTTCACCTTGTGCATGTACTCGTTGGCAGTCATGTCGTTCTTCTTCAGCGACTGAATCTGTCGCCGGATGTGCCGAACTCCGGCACAATTCTGCGCGCTGAACATGGCGTGGATGGAGGTCCATGCAGCAGCAGCGGACTTACAGCTGATTAGCTGAGATGCAATGTCCTCCGTCATGGAGGAGAGGAGCATCCCGAGGACCTTCTGGTCCTGCGTCCACCATGTCGCGTACGCAGGGTTTGCCACCGTGGTGGCGGTATCGCCCGCCCCTGGGTGATGGTTGTGGGCGGGGCAGCAACGGAACTGTCGAGATAGCCATGGAGAGAGGCACCGGAGAGATGCGTCACGGTGAGGGTTCGCCATAGCGGGAAGTTGCCGCGATCCAATCTGACACCAAGGGAGGGCGCGATGGATGGGACCGACGCCGTCGCGGCCGGAGGCGTCACCACAGGGCCGATGATGGCCAGCTGCATCGCCGCGGAGGAGGAACCGGAAGCCATCGCGCGGAGGGGCGGTGGCGACACGAGACCGAGGCGAGGCGAGATCGAGGGAGCGATCCCTGTGGCGGCACGATGTCGAGAGACGAGCGACGGCGCGAGAGGAAAAACTGGCTCTGTATACCAAGTTTAATTTAGGGTTGCGCGTGAGGTCTAGCCTCCGCATATCTCGTGTATATATATAAGACCAACAATACAGAGTTATGTTACAATACGACACCGTTTCCAACAGTCTGAATCGTCTGTTCCACAGCCTTCCAGATTTTGTTTCCCCTCACATGTGTGGAGCCTACCGTGACAAAGAGAACCAGCCGATAATCATATGATTTGAAATAGAGATTTTCCAGGACAGTGGACACGGCATCTATTGGTTTTGTTCTTCTCTGGTTCATCACAGCCGGCCGACCTGGCGGTAAAGCACAACGCAGCGTTCGCCCTTCCCACCAGCCTGCCGTTGTTCGTTATACTTCATGTTAGTGAAATGGATGTAAGTATGAATTGGAATAAGGTAAGCAGGGCGAACAATGGGTAAGCAACTGTGCGTTATGGTCAAAGCCACAGCGGTGGCGGGTCTCTCTCTAGCGCATGCATATGCTTTGCTTGGTTTGCCGTGTGTAATGCTGCTGCTGTTCAAAACAGGATTGTTCAAATATAAAAACCTTCCTTTTTGGTACATGAGCGATGGGATGGCTTTGGCCTCCGGTTTTCGGTAACTTGGTTTTGCTTATATTTTTAGCCGCTTGATCCCATGAATCTTCAATTTGCGTTTCTAAAAATTCTGTCAATTTTGGCTCTTCTTTATTCTCAGGCTGATGTTGTTGCCTCCCGACTTGTGGTAGGAAGGTTCAGAAACTACACGACTGCCTTTGTAGGTCCAAGGTTATTTGTATGTGTTGCATAGTAGGAATAAAAAAAAATCGCACAGATCTGGTGATCTCACTAGCTTTGAGATATTTATCCTGAACGTGCGCCGGCCCCACAGATCTAGTGATCATGTTGTGCGGATCAACAGAAACAGCTGTCTCGGGCGAGTGTTGTGGACTTGTGGTGTCGTAGTGCCCATCCCAAGGTTCCTGGAAATTGGTGCATTTGTGTTGCTAAGTTGTACTGTAGATGTGCTACTGTAAAAAGAAAGAGAGAGAATTGTAGATTGTGCTGGTTGCCTGTTTGTCTGTTGTTTACTGGTTCTACTAGAGGGATCCGCTTCCTGGACACAAGTTTTCTCTATCTTGGTCATTTCCCTTCTGGCCTCTCTGTCTGTTCGTGTTAGGGACCTCTTGGGCTCACCCTTGGATAGTACGTCGGCTATCCAGGATGAATCAAGCAAAGGCACGGCAATGCTGCTCCCTCTTTTTCTTCTACCTCCATCTCTCTCCTCCCTTTCCCCTTTCTTCTACCTCCAGATCCTTGTACCTAAGCTTAATTACTCTATAATTGTGTGAAATTAGTGAATTGTGACATGGGATCCTAACAGTTCGTCTCGCCTCTAGTGAGCCGGAGACCGCGCACCCTCTCAATCGCTCTGTCTGCACTTTGTGTGCCCACCAACCGCTCTTCTCTCTCTGTACTCTACCCATGTCCCATCCCACCCACCATTGCTAAGGAGCTGCGCAGCGATTCTGATGACCAATGATGCTACGGCCTGCGGCATTGAAGAGTTGAGGAAGAAGATAGGAAATACTACATCCAGCTTTTACAAAGTAAATTTCCTTGTCCCGTCCCAATTTCTGCACGACATAATTCCCGGGGGTGGAGTAGTTCCAGCTGATATCTACCGTATGTAGCATGAGTCGGCGAGTACCTAAGTGTTGCCGCTATCTTCCCTCCATGGAAATACAGAACGGTTAGCTTCTTCTACGCCCATTCTGATTATTCTGGAAGATGTGTTTCCATATGCCTCACATTCATATTTGAAAACTAATTGCATCGATCCAAACCATTGTTATTATCACTGCACTCTCTCGCTCGGGAGCCTCAAATTTGTTCCTGATAGTTTGGCTGCTAGCACTATATTCTACAAGAAGTAGACTGCAACGCAATGCTTCCTCCTTTATATGTTCTGGCCATGCTTAGACTGAGCAAGGTTTGTAAGAACATTAGCTATTCATCCATTAAATTGCTATCAAGTCCTACAGTCCTTCCTGTACCTGGGCCTTAATTTCCCTTTCTCCAAAGAGGTTTTGCTACACATGTGCTCTGCTCCTTTGTACCCAACTCACCTTGACCTCTCACCCAACACTGATTTGCCAAAATGGTGGTGGAAGACGGTGTGTTCAGACTTCGGAGCCTGTACTGAAGATCAGGGCTCCACTCGACATTATAGCCTGATACACCATCTGAAATCGCTGGGAGTTGCCTAAGTCCCAACTCCCAACTCCCATTTTCCTTCTGACTTAAACTTCCATTCTCTCTAATCAATTAGTGGACTTTTAATCTCCTCCCCGCAACTCCCATACCCCATCTTTATTTCGCACTAACCAATCACGTTGTTAGTGATTTCTAAGGTACAAATGTGTCCTCACTTGTGAATTGGCTTTGGATGTAGGTTAGTAACCTAGGTATCTTGTACATATGCTTCTATATTGTATGACATATTTCCTGTAGCAACAATATGTGTGTGAGCATGCTTTCTATTGTCAACATAAAAATATGCTTGTCCGGACTTCATTTTTGCTTTTGGAGATCCACCTCGCGATCCCCCTACTGCTCTTCCTCTCTATACAACCGGCTTTTCCCACGATGTGGCGATGTACACTCCGAAGACACTGTTCTCCCTCTTTGCTCATCCACCATAAAATCTAGTTTCTGATTCCGAATTTGCACGTGCGCTAGGTTCTCATGATACAATACAATTGAGTGGGTTGAGGAGGAAGAGAGGAATAAATTGATCCAGGTTTTACGAAGCGAAATTATTTGTTTCCCTTTCAATATACGCATGTGGCCGCTCAGCAATGTGCCTCCGCGAGCGTATCAGCTTTTCGGCTGCCTTCCCTCCTCGGAAATACGGGACAGGAACCTCCACTAGTAGAAAACAGGGCTATGGTCCAGGCCGGCTCAGCCCATTAGTCCCGGTTCAGTGTAGAACCGGGACTAATGTGGGCATTGGTCCCGGTTCGTGAGCCCAGGGGGCCGGCCGTACCACGTGGGCCATTGGTCCCGGTTCGTCTGGACCTTTTGGTCCCGGTTGGTGGGATGAACCGGGACCAATGGGCCTCGCTCCTGGCCCACCACCATTGGTCCCGGTTGGTGGCCTGAACCGGGACCAAAGGCTCCCCTTTAGTCCCGGTTCTTGTCACAAACCGGGACCAATGAGGTGCCTATATATACCCTCGCCCGCGAGCAGAGCACTCCAGTGCTCTGTTTTTCTCTGGCCGGCGAGGGGAGGGGTTTGTGGTGCTCTAGCTCACCTCCTATGCACATGAGGTGTTCGATGGAATGCCCGAGCCACACTACTTAAACTTTCTCCTCTCGAAGCTCGACCTCCAAACTCCATTTTCCTCGAGATTTGTCTAGATTTAGCGGTCCGTCACGCCCCGTCCCCGTCTTCACCGCCGTCGATCACCCGCGCTGATCTCATCACCGACACCACCGTGGTGAGCCTCTTGTTCTTATCTTCTTTCTGAAAGGAAAAATATTCTTACTTGTCTGTTTAGATAGATACTTGTATCATTTTCTTACATTTATTATTGCATCTTATATAGTGCGATGGTTTTGGTATCCGCCCCCGTCGGCCCTCGTCCTGTCTATGATTCGGATTTGGTATGTATATTATCTTCATAACTATTGGTTCATTTATTGTTTATGAAAATTATGCCGACCAACGTGACATAGATTTTATTTATCTAGGATGTATGTGAATCGGAAATGCCAACCGACCCTATTGTCGAGAGGTTAAATTTAGTTTAAGAAGAAAACAATTTGTTGAAGGAAAAAATAAAAAAAATTGAGGAGGAGAAGATGATATTGGAGTTGCATGTTGCGGATGTCGTCGATGATCACAAGATCAAGATGGATGCAATGCGCTTGAAGATTAGAAAGATTAGAAAATATGCCATTCATATCGAGGCTTGGTATCATTATGCCGTTGGATCAATTGTTACCTTGGTTGCGATTATGATCGCATTTGTTTTCGCATTGAAATGTTTTACATAGTTTCAATGTATGGTTTAATTAATTAGATGCTCTGGAGAGCTATATGTTGTTAGATGAGAACTATGTATGCACTTTGGTTTTAATGTGATGATGAACTTCTATTAATTTGGACACTTAATTATATATAATGCACGCAGATGAACCGGCAATGGATGTACGGTGACAGACACACCCGTGAGTACATTAAGGGCGTGCATGAGTTTCTCGATGCGGCTGAGGCAAACAAGCAGAATGGTTTTATGTGTTGTCCATGCACTGAATGTGGGAATACGAGGTCTTACTCTAACCGGAAAATCCTTCACTCCCACCTGCTTTACAAGGGTTTCATGCCACACTATAATGTTTGGACGAGGCACGGAGAAATAGGGGTTATGATGGAAGACGGCGAAGAAGAAGAGTACGATGACAACTATGTGCCCCCTGAATACGGTGATGCTGCAACAGGGGGAGCTGGTGAAGATCAAGAGAAACCAGACGATGTGCCCAATGATGCTGCCACGGGTGAAGCTGCTGAAGATAAAGAGGAACCAGACGATGTGCCCGATGATGATGATCTCCGCCGGGTCATTGTCGATGCAAGAACGCAATGCATTAGTCAAAAGGAGAAGCTGAAGTTCGATCGCATGTTAGAGGATCACAAAAAAGGGTTATACCCCAATTGCGAAGATGGCAACACAAAGCTCGGTACCGTACTGGAATTGCTGCAGTGGAAGGCAGAGAATGCTGTGGCTGACAAAGGATTTGAGAAGCTACTGAAAATATTGAAGAAGAAGCTTCCAAACGATAACGAATTGCCCGACAGTACATACGCAGCAAAGAAGGTCGTATGCCCTCTAGGATTGGAGGTGGAGAAGATACATGCATGCCCTAATGACTGCATCCTCTACCGCGGTGCCTACAAGGATCTGAACGAATGCCCGGTATGCGGTGCGTTGCGGTATAAGATCAGACGAGATGACCCTGGTGATGTTGATGGCGAGCCCCTCAGGAAGAGGGTTCCTGCGAAGGTGATGTGGTATGCTCCTATAATACCACGGTTGAAACGTCTGTTCAGAAACGAAGAGCATGCCAAGTTGATGCGATGGGACAGTGAGAACCGAAAAAAAGATGGGAAGTTGAGAGCACCCGCTGACGGGTCGCAGTGGAGAAAAATCGAGAGAAAGTACTGGGATGAGTTTGCAAAGGACCCAAGGAATGTATGGTTTTCTTTAAGCGCGGATGGCATTAATCCTTTCGGGGAGCAGAGCAGCAATCACAGCACCTGGCCCGTGACTCTATGTATGTATAACCTTCCTCCTTGGATGTGCATGAAGCGGAAGTTCATTATGATGCCAGTTCTCATCCAAGGCCCTAAGCAACCCGGCAACGACATTGATGTGTACCTAAGGCCATTAGTTGAAGAACTTTTACAACTTTGGAATGGAAACGGTGTACGTACGTGGGATGAGCACAGACAGGAGGAATTTAACCTTAAGGCGTTGCTGTTCGTGACCATCAACGATTGGTCCGCTCTCAGTAACCTTTCAGGACAGACAAACAAAGGATACCACGCATGCACGCACTGTTTAGATGACACTGAAAGTATATACTTGGATAAATGCAGGAAGAATGTGTACCTGGGCCATCGTCGATTTCTTCCGACCAACCATCAATGTCGAAAGAAAGGAAAGCATTTCAAAGGCGAGGCAGATCACCGGAAGAAGCCCGCCATGCGCACCGGTGATCACGTGCTTGCTATGGTCAATGATTTACACTACGTAATCTTTGGAAAGGGTTCCGGTGGACTAGCTGTTCCGAATGACGCTGAGGGACACGCACCCATGTGGAAGAAGAAATCTATATTTTGGGACCTACCCTACTGGAAAGACCTAGAGGTCCGCTCCTCAATCGACGTGATGCACGTGACGAAGAACCTTTGCGTGAACCTGCTAGGCTTCTTGGGCGTGTATGGGAAGACAAAAGATACACCTGAGGCACGGGAGGACCTGCAATGTTTGCATGAAAAAGACGGCATGCCTCCGAAGCAGTATAAAGGTCCTGCCAGCTACGCTCTTACAAAAGAAGAGAAAGAAATCTTCTTTGAATGCCTGCTCAGTATGAAGGTCACGACTGGCTTCTCGTCGAATATAAAGAGAATAATAAATATGCCAGAGAAAAAGTTTCAGAACCTAAAGTCTCATGACTGCCACGTGATTATGACGCAACTGCTTCCGGTTGCATTGAGGGGGCTTCTACCGAAAAACGTCCGATTAGCCATTGTGAAGCTATGTGCATTCCTCAATGCAATCTCTCAGAAGGTGATCGATCCAGAAATCGTACCAAGGCTAAGGAGTGATGTGGCGCAATGTCTTGTCAGTTTCGAGCTGGTGTTCCCACCATCCATCTTCAATATCATGATGCACATCCTAGTTCATCTAGTCGACGAGATTGTCATCCTGGGGCCCGTATTTCTACACAATATGTTACCCTTTGAGAGGTTCATGGGAGTCCTAAATAAATATGTCCGTAACCGTGCTAGGCCAGAAGGAAGCATCTCCATGGGCCATCAAACAGAGGATGTTATCGGGTTTTGTGTTGACTTCATTCCTGGCCTTAACAAGATAGGTCTCCCTAAATCGCGGTATGAGGGGAGACTGACTGGAAAAGGCACTCTTGGAAGAGACTCAATAATATGCAGGGACGGATATTCTTGGTCTCAAGCACACTACATAGTTCTACAGAACTCTACCTTGGTGACCCCGTATGTCGATGAACACAAGAACAGTCTGCGCTCCAAACACCCAGAGCAGTGCGACGACTGGATTACATGTGAACACATCAGGACTTTCAGCAGTTGGTTGGAAACACGTCTCAGAGGTGACAACACTGTTTGTGATGAGTTGTACTTGTTGTCCAGGGGACCATCTTTGACTGTATTGACTTACAAAGGATACGAGATAAATGGGAATACATTTTACACGATCGCCCAAGATCTAAAGAGCACCAACCAAAACAGCGGTGTCCGCTTTAATGCAGCAACCGAGAGCGGAAAGGATACATATTATGGTTACATAGTGGACATATGGGAACTTGACTACGGACCTGATTTTAAGGTCCCTTTGTTTAAGTACAAATGGGTCAATCTGTTAGGCGGCGGGGTACAGGTAGACCCACAGTACGGAATGACAACAGTGGATCTGAAGAATCTTGGGTACACTAACGAACCGTTCGTCCTAGCCAATGATGTGGCACAGGTTATCTATGTGAAGGACATGTCTACCAAACCGAGAAAAAGATAAGATAAGGAAGCGAATACATCATACGATGAGCCAAAGCGCCACATAGTTCTTTCAGGAAAAAGGGACATCCTGGGAGTGGACGGCAAGACAGACATGTCTGAAGATTATGAAAAGTTTCATGAAATTCCTCCCTTCAATGTCAAGGCTGACCCAAGCATCCTGATAAACAATGAAGATCATCCATGGTTACGGCGCAATAAGCAAATGACACAAGCGAAGAAAAAGTGAAGACTTTCTCCCGCAACTATTATGATGATATCATGCCAAATTTGTAACAGACAAACATGCTACCATTGTCCGTTTTGTACATGCACATGCTATGTGGGTGAAATTATGATACCATCCCAACTTTCAACTTTTTCAGAGTTCATTTGGAATGCTTTCATGTCTTATGGTTCAAGGTTTTATGTGTTGAGGCAAATGGATCAATATGTCAGGAGGCGGGGTACAGGTAGACCCACAGTACGGTATGACAACAGTGGATCTAAACAATTTTGGGTACACAGACGAACCATTCGTCCTAGCCAATGATGTGGCGCAGTTATTGTCCGAAACTTTGATACTTCGAAAGTGATTGTCCATTTTGTACACAAAGTGCATCAAGTTTTTGTCGTAACCCTCTCTACTTTTTGGAACATGCTATGTGGGTGAAATGATGATACCATGCCAACTTTCAACCTTTTCAGAGTTCATTTTGAAATGCTTTCCAATTTCAGAGTCATTTAGCTCAAAGAATGAATTAATAGCAAACAGAATGAACTACAAAACTTTTATGAAAATAAAAACAATCAATTAAAATATTATGTTATGATCAACTAAAATAAAACTATAATATTCTTCAATAGCAAAAAGAATATAATTTGTGTGACCTAAAATCAATAGTAAAGTTATTCTAATTTTAAATAGAAATAAACTAGTGATTCACAAACTAGTGATTCATAAAAATAAATAGCAAAGAAGAAAAAAATTTCTAATTTTATAGTAAAGTTATTCATAAACTAGTGATTCACACAAATTTTTAAAAATTCAAATTTAAACTATTTAAAATTTAAAACTAATGGCACTAACAGAAAGTTTATAATTTTTGTGACCTAAAACCAAAAAAAATGCCACCTACTAGGCCTCCACGGCCTGAATACGACTAGAAACCCTACATGGGCCAGGATTCAGGCCCGCAGAAGGCCCAATAGGCCCACAGGCAAAGCAGTGTCAAATTAGGCCCATAGGCCTGCTATTCAGAGGAGTTCGGGAGGGAGGAGGCAGCAGACCTTATAAACCAGTGCCGGCCGCTCTCAACTAGCGATGTGGGACTAAACTTATGGGCGCGGGCAGCACAAGGGCATTGGTCCCGGTTGGTGGCTCCAACCGGGACTAAAGGGACAACCGGGACCAATGCCACCCTTTAGTCCCGGTTGGTGCCACCAACCGGGACCAAAGGCCAATTTTGGCATTGGTCCCGGTTGGTGCCACGAACCGGGACCAATGCCCTTGCTATATAACCAGGACTTGTGAAAATTTCACATCTCCCTCGCCTCCTGTCGCCAGTTGCCCCCGCCGCCAGGCTGCCCAAATCGCTCGCGCGCTCCTCGTCGCCGTCGCCGCCGCCGGCCGCCATCCCCGTCTCCCCGTCCCCCTGCCCCGCGCCCGAGCCCACGCCGGCCGCCGCCCCGTGCCCCTGCCCCGTCCCCGAGCACGCACGGCCGCGCCCCTGCGCCCCGGCCCGCCCCCACCATTGTCGTCGTCGCCGGCGCCCGCCCCCACTGCCGCCCCTCATCCCCGTTCGGTCCGGCTTCGGCGACCCCCTTTCCTCCCTGTCCCCTCGATCCTTTTCATATAAATTTTTTTCATATGCATATGTTGATTATATGGATGGATGGATGATGTATATGTTCATTATATGGATGGATGGATGATGTATGCTTTTTTTCATATAATTTTTTTAGGCAGATTTTTAGATTTTTTAGGCAGATTTTTAGAATTTTTTGTGTATGTATGTTATGTTTATATGTATGTATGTATGTTTATGTTCAGATTTTTAGAAAATGTATGTATGTATGTTTATATGTATGTATGTTCAGATTTTTAGAAAATGTATGTATGTATGTTCATATGAAAGAAAAATGTATGTATGTATGTTCATATGCATATGCAAAGAAAATGTATGTTAATATATATGATGATATGTTCAAATGTTTGTATATTCATATGAACAATGAATTAGGCAAAACCTTTACTTTTTTCTAAAATTTATATTTGATCATTATTTTAAAAAAACAAGCAATACTACTTCATGTATTTTTAAGAAAGGAAGAAGAAGAAAAAGAATGAGAGGAAAAAGGAAATAAGAAGAGGAAGAAAGGAGAAGAAGAGGGGAGAGGAAGAAGAGGAGAAATAAATAAGAAGAAGAAAAAAGAAGAAAAAGAAGAGGAGAAGAAGAAAGGAATAGAGGAGAAGAAGAGAAAAATAGAATATATATTCTATTTTCTCTTTTCTCCTCTATTCCTTTCTTCTTCTCCTCTTTTTTTTCTTCTTTTTTTTCTTCGACACGTGGGGGGGGGGTCGAGAACGCCGGACATTCATGAGAGAGGCAAGGAAGAAGGGGAAGAAGAGGGAGAAGAAGAGGAGAGGAAGAAGAGGAAGTCTTCTCCTCTATTCTTTCTTCTCTTCTTTTTTCTTCTTCTTCTTCCTCTTTATTTTATCGGGAACGAGGGTCGTCGAGAGGTCGAGGAGCGGTAGAGGAGAAACCCTAAATAGAAAGTATCGTCGGTGTGAGATACATGTACCGTCGGTGTCGGACACTACACCCACATCCCACAAGTGGCGCGGGCTTCGACGCCCACGTCACTTGTGGGACGTGGATGTAGTGTCCGACACCGAAGGCCACATGTATCTCACACCCACGAAACTTGCTAGCTATTTAGGGTTTCCTCTACCAAAAAGAAGAGGAGAAATAAATAAGAAGAAGAAAAAAGAAGAAAAAGAAGAGGAGAAGAAGAAAGGAATAGTGGAGAAAAGAGAAAATAGAATATATACTCTTTCTTTTCTTCTTTTCTTCTTCTTCTTCTTCTTCTTCTTATTATCCGGAAGTAGAGAGAGGTTTCCTAGTGTCAAAGTATTGAAGAAATCCATGCCTTCATCATTAGCCGGAAGTAACCAGGGCATGTTGGTACGAAGTTCTGCAAAGTTATTCTGGAATGGAGTCCCGGATAGAATAATCCGCTTTTTGGTACGAATTCGGCAAAGGCCTTCCAAATAGCGATATTCGGAAGGCTCTTGCTGAACTTTGTACCAAAAAGCGAATTATCCTATCTAGGACTCCGTTCCAGAACAACTTTGAAGAGCTTCGTACCATCATGCACATGTTACTTTCGCCTAATGATGAAGACATGGTTTTGTTGAATCCTTTGACACTAGGCAACCTCCCGACCCCTCGGCGATCCTCTCGAACATGAGAGGAAGAAGAGGGTCGTCTAGGGGTCGAGGGTTCCAGGGTCGTCGAGGGTTCGAGGGGTCGAGGATCGCCGAGGGGTCGAGAGAGGTTTCCTAGTGTCAAAGTATTGAAGAAATCCATGCCTTCATCATTAGCCGGAAGTAACCAGGGCATGTTGGTACGAAGTTCTGCAAAGGTGTTTTGGAATGGAGTCCCGGATAGAATAATCCGCCTTTTGGTACCAATTCAGCAAAGGCCTTCCAAATAGCGATATTCGGAAGGCTCGTGCTGAACTTTGTACCAAAAGGCGGATTATCCTATCTGGGAGTCCGTTCCAGAACAACTTTGAAGAGCTTCGTACCATCATGCACATGTTACTTTCGCCTAATGATGAAGACATGGTTTTGTTGAATCCTTTGACACTAGGCAACCTCCCGACCCCTCGGCGATCCTCTCGAACATGAGAGGAAGAAGAGGGTCGTCTAGGGGTCGAGGGTTCCAGGGTCGTCGAGGGTTCGAGGGGTCAAGGATCGCCGAGGGGTCGAGAGAGGTTTCCTAGTGTCAAAGTATTGAAGAAATCCATGCCTTCATCATTAGCCGGAAGTAACCAGGGCATGTTGGTACGAAGTTCTGCAAAGGTGTTTTGGAATGGAGTCCCGGATAGAATAATCCGCCTTTTGGTACCAATTCAGCAAAGGCCTTCCAAATAGCGATATTCGGAAGGCTCTTGCTGAACTTTGTACCAAAAGGCGGATTATCCTATCTGGGAGTCCGTTCCAGAACAACTTTGAAGAGCTTCGTACCATCATGCACATGTTACTTTCGCCTAATGATGAAGACATGGTTTTGTTGAATCCTGAGACACTAGGCAACCTCCCGACCCCTCGGCGATCCTATCGAACATGAGAGGAAGAAGAGGATAAAAAAAGAAGAGGAAGAAGAAAAAAAGAGGAGAAGAAAGAATAGAGGAGAATCTTCTCCTCTATTCTTTCTTCTCCTCTTATATTTCTTCTTCTTCCTCTTTTTTTTATCGGAACGAGGGTCGTCGAGGGACATAGATGTAGTGTCGTCGTTGTCGATATATACCCCCTCCCGATAGCTTACTATGATTAGGTAGCTAGTTCTACGTTTGGCACTAATATATCCATCTGTCATGTTTGAATAATAATTGCCATGTTGTAAATATTTGTAGAAACTATGGACACCGCCCTAGACGAAGCAACAAAAGAAGCGTTGTTGAGGGACATAATCGCAGAAGGAAGTGATGCCATCTCGTTGTTTCTCAACGAAACCGATGGTCTGGAAGGAGAGGGTGAACAAGCTGGCTACGGTGACCTAATGCCGACGGCCAACCTATTGAACCCCTCCGGACAAAGAGCGCATTTGTTGCTCAGTGCGGGGTTCTGGTTAGGGACAAGATCCCGATAAGCATCCAGCAATGGTTTAAGCCAGCTACAGAAGACCCTGAGGTGTCTTATGTCAATGATATGCAGAAAAATGATCTTTGGACTGAGCTGAAGTCAAATTTCACCCTACCGCCTGAGGATAATCCAGAGAACCCAGTTAAAGAGAAATTAATCAAGTCTTTTGCTCTGAAGAGGATGGCAGAACTATTCAGGAGGTGGAAGAAAGAGCTGAATAAGTTTCTCGAAAAAAATGAGACACCAGAATTTGTGGCCCACAAGACATCAGAAAAGAGTAAGAAGATGTCGGCGACAAACAAGCAAAATGCTGCGAAGAAGAAGCTTCACCATCGCACGGAGTCAGGTGGCTACCTCGTAGCCCGGCCTAAGTGGTCCAAGAGTGAGAATGATCTGGTTCATAAAGGGATCGAACCAGAGACAAATAACTGGCCAGACCGTTGCCGGACTTGGTTCTTCGGGGCTGGCGGAACCCTGGACCCTGAAACAGGGAAGTGCATTTGGACGAACGATCAAATGGACATACCAGTCAGTAAGCTTAAGCAGTATATCGAAGCAGCGCAGGAAGGGACGTTCTTTCCAGACAGAGAGAACGATGAGCTCACAATGGCCCTCGGGAATCCTGAGCACCCTGGACGGACACGAGGCACGCCAGGCTCCGTTCCGTGGAAGGTTGGGTTTCCGGACGCAGGCGGTTACAAATCCCATGAGAGGAGGAAAAAAGTGCAGCAGACCCAAATGCAAGCGCTGCAAGCAAGGGTGGACGCGATAGAGGAACGAGAAGCAAATCGCAGCAAACGTACTGCCGAAGCCTCCCCTGAAGCTACCCCGCCATCTCAGCGCAGAAGCAGCGTGGCTTCCACCGAGCTGCTTCAGCTAGAGCATGCCTTGACGGCTCCTGCCAGCTATCCCGTGGATGCTATCACGGAGTCTCAAAATTGCCACCTTATGACGCAATGGATGAATTTGAAGGTCAAGGCGGCTGTTGGCTCTGTTTATCCTACTGAACCCGGCGCAACTTTTCACTGCCGGCCGATTCCAGAAGGATATGCTAGGGTGATGGTGGATGAGATAACGGAGGGATTTGCGGACCTCCAGCTTGACCACCCTACCGATGAAGGGGAGACTCGGCTGGGGTCTGCTCTGAAGACTCCATGCCTATGGCGGAAGGACCTCATCAACCTTCCGAACTGGACGCCACCGCCTCCTCCTCCTCCTCTGGCGAGTCAGGGCACTCCGCCTCCACCGCCTCCTCCTCCTCCGGCGAGTGACGATCAGGGCCCTCGGCCGGCTCCTTCTCCGGCGCGCGGCGGCACTCCGCCTCCTTCTCTGCCTGCGCCGACGCGCCCGAGCAGCCCGCCTCCTCCTTCTCCGCCTCGTCAGCAAGGGCGGAAGAGACCTGCCGCCGCTCCAGCTGCTCCGGCGCGTCGTAGTCCTTCTCCTCCGCCGCTTGAGCAAGTAAAGAAGACAACCGCTACGTCTGCTCGGTCGGCGTCTAGCAGTACAACCAGAGGCGGGAGGACATACAGATTCGGTCCTTCTCTGAAGACTCCAGAGAAGTTACCATACGAGAGGACCCAGGAGGAGAAAGCCGAGATCGCGCGAGAAGAAGTGAAGAAATTCTTTGAAGGGGTGAAAGCAAAGAAACATCCACCTCCGGAGGAGAAGGTAGATCGGGTGAAAGTGAAGCGCACTCTGGCTGCCCTGACAAAACCACCGAAGTCTGATTCGCCGAAAGGAAACTATGACCGCATTATTGGAAAGGAATTTGCCGAAGCGGAGCGGTCGGGAAGTACTGTCAGTGATCAAAGGCTGAAACAACGACGAGATGGGAAACAAATTGCCCAGCTCGGCGAACAAGCGAAGCAATCGTGCCCCCCGCTCAAGGTGCCTAGCCACAACGTCGATAATGATCCGAGGATGGTGCCCGGTTATAGCAATCCTGCAGATTACCTGCCCGACGAAGTACATTATGACCCCATGGACGTGCAGATACAAAGATACGAGTACGGGAAGCCTCTCGTCAAAGATGAAAGATCTCTATCAACGATGATGCGAAGATTGCATGATTGGTACTTGAAAATCTGCAGAGACTCTGGGGGGAGGAGTACTTTGTATGCGAGAGTTAAACCGGAGCATGACCTCGTTGGAATTGATCTGTTGCCTGTTCCATTTGAGGAGTTCTATCAGTTCTTCAATCAATTGGCCCTCGATAAAGCAACTGTCACCTGCTACTGTCTGTAAGTAGTACTACTTCTGTCATTAAGTTTCTCTATATAGCTTAGCTCTTTCATTGCATGTATTTATAATCATCCTCACTATATTATGCAGATTGAAGATCATCGAATTGAAGAAAAGACAAGTCGGTGATATTGGGTTCATTAACACAAATCTCATAGATGCAACTCAGGTTAAATTTCATGCCGCAGAAACCGAGGCCAGCATGCTAGAATCGTTGATAATAAATCAAAACAAAGATATAATACTCTTTCCTTACAACTTCAAGTGAGTGTTACTGTCTTGTGCGTATTCGGTTTCCCTTATATATTAGTCAAGGTTATAGTAATGTAATTCATGAGTTATGCATGCGTGTGCAGTTTCCACTATATTCTCCTACATATTAAGCTTGAGCAGGGACTAGTAACCGTCTTAGACTCAAGACGAAAAGATCCCAAGGACTATGCAGACATGACTCAAATACTCCATAAGTAAGTTAAATCGATCATTATCCACCATATCAGCAACTTTGTTCATTTCCTGATATATCAAGTAATTATTTTCTTTGTCCGGCAGGGTTTGGAGAAAATTCACCAGAAAAGCTCCGAGACTGCCGAAGGAGCTGCAATTTAGACACCCGAAAGTAAGTACTAGCTATAGTAGCATTTTAAGCGCATCTACTAGTCATTCGAGCGCTAGTTTCATCAATACCATTTGGCATTCTTGCTTATCAATTTGATTAACCTCTATTTCTTGTAAAGTGGTTGCGGCAGCAATAAGGGAATGATTTCTGTGGTTACTATGTTTGCGAGTCCATCCGCCACACGACCTGTGAGCGGGGCTACACTGACGAACAATATGAAGTACGTAAATAACAACATTCACAATTTTATTTTATTACCATCATTTGTGTTGAGTTTCATTCATTCATATATATATGTATTGACCCCCTTCTTTAAATTAGATGTTTCGGAAGCGGGATGAACTCCTAGCACCAGCTCGCATGCGAGGAATTCAAGAGGAATTGGCGGCATTCTTTCTTGACCACGTGATCCCTGAAGACGGAGAATTCTATGTTAACCCTGAGTCCGTATGATTATATTTGTAAGAGATAATTACTGTATATATGTAGCTGGTAGTGTCAGATAGATATACGAGAACTTGTTGTTCGACCAATCTCTCGGAGAAGGAGAGGTGGTCGATATCACTTCTCTCTGTATATATGCATATATGTTCATGACGATCTTCTGTTTCCTTCGTTTGCTTACTAGCTAGCTAGCGTGTCTAGTCCTCTCTATATACGTATGTATAGTACGTAGTGTCGACCAAGCACAGACATAACAGAGGACACTTCTCTCTATTAATTATAACTAGCTAACACAATATATGAAACAGCTAAATTAACCCCCTAAAACCCCCAACCCCCCCTTTCAAAAAAAAAAAAAAAAACCCCAGCCACAGAAGTGCTGACGCATGGATGCCTATTGGTCCCGGTTGGTGCCACCAACCGGGACCAAAGGCCCTCCACGTGGGCAGTGCGCAGAGCCCAGTCAGGAGACCCTTTGGTCCCGGTTGGTAACCGGGACTAAAGGGTGGAGGTATTAGTACCGACACTTTAGTCCCGGTTCTTGAACCGGGACTAAAGGCCCTTACGAACCGGGACTATAGGCCCTTTTTCTACCAGTGCTCCTCTACCTTCCCATATGATTTTCTTGAGATGATGTGTTTCCATATGTGTCCCATTCATATTTGATAGCTGATTGTGTCTGCCCAACCCATTGTTTCTTGATGGTGTGCGGAGCCTCGAACAAGTTCATGTTTGTTGTGCTGCTACCTCCAACTACTATCCTGACAACATAGTTAGAGGCTACAATAGACTGCAGAGAGGAATACTTCCCTTATAAGTGTCGGCCATGCTTTGGTTGAGAAAGGTTGGCGAGCACATTAGCTATTCACCCGTTCACTTTCTGGCCAAGTCTTGGAGCCTGCATTAGTACCGGAGCCTTAATTGCCATTTCTCCAATCAGGTTTGGCTACATATGTGGTCTTCAGTTCCACTGCCCCTATCTCATGCTAGCCTCTACACTAAACAATGATTGGCTGGTGAAAGACGGTGTCTTCGGAGCCTAAATTGAAAACCAAGGCCATGCTCAAAATCATAGCCCCGTACACCATGTGAAATTTGTGCAACTAGCGAACCGCTCGAATCTTCAGTAACACAACCTCCCGACCCTCGGAGTCGAAGGCGTCCTTCAATATTGCAAATGACACGTCGTCCTTGTTTGCATTGGTGGATCTTTCTTCTTTTTAGGTTATTCTTCATTTTTCATCCCTTCTAGGTTGTAAATCTTATCCTTACATCAGTTAATACCAAACTGAAATCAATATGCCATCCAGCACAATAGAAAATCGCACCATCATTGTGCTTCAATTCAATGGTTTTTGCATCTTAGGAAAAAATAGAAGTTCAAGATTGTAGTTAGCTCTTGTTGTAGGATGGAAGGTCTGGATAGGATCCTTCCATCATGTCATCTTGAATTGGAGATTTGTTTTCTGGGTCTTAATCCCCTAAAGCAGATAAATATTCCTCAAATATAACTTATAAGGAATCTATTAGGGATGCACTAATCTCTCTCGAGGTTTGAATAATAGAAAAGGAAAGACACACTCATCCTTATTTACATGTCTAACATTCTTTTATGCTCCAATGAAATCTCTACACTTGTCACTCCCTATGACCCTGCCCTTCGCTAGGATTAGCTGCATTATGGTTTCCACATGGGTAGATTGACTCACATCCATCTCAGATAGATACTTTGTAGGCTGCTTATCCTTTGCAATCAACATAGCCAGAGTCTCAGGGAAGCATTGGGCCACTAACAAGTGCCAAGGAGAAGTTTCTTGTTCCCTCTCATTCCCAGTATGCATGTTGCACACATAGAACTGCTCCTAGTTGCCATAGTTCTACTATTTGGATTCCGATGTTTGTTCTGGCATGAAGAGTTAAGAAAGGGTTGAGGCTTAAGCTCAAAGATTGCAAAAGGTAACAGAGAATGCCTTCTTTATAATGGAGGGCCATATTTAAACGAAGTAAAGGAGGGTGCATGCATGGGCTACCCATAAAACATAAATTAAGATACTGTCTTCTAGTAGTACAAAGAAGAATCTCAACTATTAACTTCAGGGGTGCACTTCAATAAAGTTAGAACATAGGTGTGTCGTAATTAAGGGCAAGTTTGGTTCGTATCCCTCATGCCAACTTGCCTCGCCTGGAGTGTGTCTGGCTGTTTTAGTCACCTCGTTTGGATATTGTCCTGGAAGTGCCTGATGTAGCCTGGCCTAGAAGGCTTAAAAATGTTGTTAGCCTAGTAGAAGAATCTAGGCAGAGGTTAGCCTGGTTCAGGCGCAAGGAATCACACGCCTAGTACCCACCAATAGCTGCATGGGACGTTGACTATAGTAATAGTTCTCGATGGATGTACTAATGAGCTGACTTTTAAAGCTAGATAAGCCAGGGAAGGAACCAAACATCCTTCGCCTTGGGCTGCCTGACCAGACCGAATTCATCACTATTTTAAGGCCACACCAGGCACCACTTTTTCCTAGGCATATCACCGTGGATGCAAACCAAACTAGGCCTAAATGTTTTCTGCATCCGGTGAAAGAATATAAGAGATTTTCCCAACAATACAACATATGCCAAAATAATATCAAGCTATAAGTAAATAAAAGTGTGATGATCATGATTATTAGAGCATTGTTCCAGTGACGAAAGTATGATGAAGACGATGATTCCCCCCACAAGTTGGGATGAGAATCCGGACGAAAAAGAAAATAAAAAAGTGGTCAAAAAGAGCCCAACAAAAAAATAAGAGATAAAGTGAGAAGGGGCAATGCTACAATCCTTTTCCACACTTGTGCTTCAGCGCAACACCATGTTCTTCATATAGAGAGTCTCCCGAATTGCCACTTTCATATACTAGCGGGAATTTTTCATTATAGAACTTGGCTTGTATATTCAGATCGATCATGGGCTTCCTCAAATTCCCGAGGTCTTCATGAGCAAGCAACTTGGATGCACACCAACTTAGTTTCCATTGAGCTTTCATACACTTATAGCTCTTAATGCATCCGTTGCATGGCAATTCCTACTCCTCGTATTGACATCGATTAATGGGCATCTCCATAGCCCGTTGATTAGCCACGTCGATGTGAGACTTTCTTCCTTTTTGACTTCCCCTTATTGATCTCTGTCACCGCATTCTATTCCCCCTATAGTGCTATGTCCATGGTCCACCCTCATGTATTGCGTGGGGTTGAAAATGCTGAAGCGCATTAAAAAGTATGATCCAATTGCTTGGCTTGTCATTGGGGTAGTTCATGAAATATTTTCGTGCTAGGAAGACTATTCATGATAGGCTATATGATTTTATAGGGATATCATTCTTTAGTTTGAAGGGAATGATTGTTTGTTAGTATGCCTGAGTATTAATGTCTTTGTATCAAATGGTAGACTATTGCGTTGAATGACCCGTATCTTAATATTAATACCGTAAAAGAGATTACATGATACACATGTTAGGTAGCATTTCATATCAAAATTTCTATTTTTTATCATTTATCTACTCGAGGATGAGCAGGAATTAAGCTTGGGGATGCTGATATCCAATTTTTTAGAGCGGTTTGAAGGAGTAGGTTTTATTAGCGGAGAATAAGCAGTAAATTGGGGCTTATCGGGGCCATGTCTCCAACATATCTATAATTTTTTATTGTTTCATGCTATATATTATGAATCTTGGATGCTTTATATGCATTTTTGTGCTATTTTATATCATATTTGGGGATTAACCTATTAAACCAGTGCTAGTTGTTGTTTTTTGCTTGTTTTTGGTTTTCCAGAAAATCAGTACCAAACAGAGTCCAACCATTACGAAACTTTTTGACGATTTTTTTCTAGGCATAAGAGACCCTAGAAACTTTGGGAGGAGACCAGAGGACTAATGAGGAAACGACACTTATGGGCCCCACGAGGCTCGGTCAGACCTAATTCCACTTCTATAAATTCTCAAATATTGGAAAACCCCAGTGAGCCACCTGAAACACTTTTTCTGCCGCGCCAAGCTTCTATTCTTTCGCGATTCCATCTAGAGACCTTTTCTAGTACTTTGCCAGAGGGGGAATCGACCACAGAGGACTTCTACATCATCATTGCTGCCTTCTAATGATGTGTGAGTACTTTACCACAGACCTACGAGTCCATACCTAGTAGCTAGATGGCTTCTTCTCTCTCTCTTTAATCTTTAATACAATGTTCTCCTCGGTCTTCTTGGAGTTTTATCGGATGTAATCTTATTTTGTGGTGTGTATGTTGGGATCCTATGAATTGGCGGTTTATGATCAGATTCTGCATTGAAAGTAATTGAGTCTTTTCTGAACTTTATTATGCATGATTACGATAGCTTTGTATTTCTCTCCGATTTATCCATTTGGTTTGGCCAATGAGATTGATTTATCTTTAGTGGGAGAAGTGCTTTGTAGTGGGTTTTCAATCTTTCAGTGTCCTCACCTCGTGACAAAAGGGGTAGCAAGGCACGTATTGTATTGTTGATACTAAGGATGAAATGATGGTGTTTATTCATATTGCTTGAGTTTACTTTGTCTACATCATGTCATCTTCGTTAAAGCATTGTTCTGTTTGTCATGAACTTAATACCATAGATGCATATATGTGTAATCATTTCCATCAATAACGTCATCACTATGCGCTTTTCTATCAATTCCCAACAATAATTTGTTGACCCATCGTATGCTATGTGTTCGAGAGAGAAGCCTCTTGTGAAAACTATGGGCCCCGGGTCTACTTTTACATATTATAAGAACCAAAAATACCTTGATAAAATTTATTTACTTTGATTATGATAATACAAAATAGGCCGAGTTTAGTTGCAAGAAGTGCTTTGATTTCCAGCACCCTTTTCACACAAAATTAAAGCACTAATCCACCTACTTTCCTAAATTTTTTCTTAGGCCTCTATATATATTCTATTTTTTCTGAGTTTTAGACTCGGATTTCATTGTGTTGTATAGCTTTTGGTACAATACCATTCATTATTTTTAGACTCGGGTTTCATTGTATTGTGTTAGATCTTGCTACAATTCACATCTTCGATATGTGTCGGACTACCGCCTTGTTCAAATCATTATTGGAACTCATACTTGTTCACCTATTTTCGTGTGACCAATTTATTATTTGCAATTTCAGATCCAATTCACATAATTCTTGTTGGTGCTTCGGTTGCTCGCATGAACTTGAACCTCATTTTTCAGGTTGATCATGCCTACCACAAAGTCATGAACCAACAAAGATTGATTTAGTGATTGCCGAGGTGTATCATTGGTATGATATATCGGGTTGTTAAGGTTAAAATCCACCAAATCAATAGTTATCCCCAACTCTCATTGAAAGATCAGGCCACCTTGCAATTCTAGGAGTGTTTGTCTTTTAGACATGGAAGGTGAGCTCAAATATTAGTTTAGAAGATGGTACCTGATAACCCACAAGTATAGGTGATCGTTTGTAGCCTTTTTAGATAAATAAGAGTGTCGAACCCAACGAGGAGCTAAAGGTAGAACAAATATTCCCTCAAGTTCTATCGACCACCGATACAACTCTACACACGCTTGACGTTTGCTTTACCTAAAACAAATATGAAACTATTTTGCAAGAATAAAACTACGAGTACTTTGCGAGAATAAAACTACGAATAAATTGCAAGGTAATAAAAGTAGATAGCTTTTGTCAACAAGAAAGTCATTTGTCCCTGGGCAATCGATAACAAGTAACGGTAATCATTCTTGTAATTTTATATGAAGGATGGGCATGAGCTATTTGAAGGAAATATGCCCTAGAGGCAATAATAAAGTTATTATTTATTTCCTTACTTCATGATAAATGTTTATTATTCATGCTAGAATTGTATTAACCAGAAACATAATACTTGTGTGAATACATAGACAAACAGAGTGTCACTAGTATGCCTCTACTTGACTAGCTCATTGATCAAAGATGGTTATGTTTCCTAGCCATAGACATGAGTTGTCATTTGATTAAAGGGATCACATCATTAGGAGAATGATGTGATTGACTTGACCCATTCCGTTAGCTTAGCACTTGATCGTTTAGTATTCTGCTATTGCTTTCTTCATGACTTATACATGTTCCTATGACTATGAGATTATGCAACTCCCGTTTACCGGAGGAACACTTTGTGTGCTACCAAACGTCACAACGTAACTGGGTGATTATAAAGGTGCTCTATAGGTGTCTCCGAAGGTACTTGTTGGTTTGGCGTATTTCGAGATTAGGATTTGTCACTCCGATTGTCGAAGAGGTATCTCTGGGCCCACTCAGTAATGCACATCACTATAAGCCTTGCAAGCATTGTAACTAATGAGTTAGTGAAGGAAATATGCCCTAGAGGCAATGATAAAGTTATTATTCATTTCCTTATATCAAGATAAATGTTTATTATTCATGCTAGAATTGTATTAACCGGAAACATAATACATGTGTGAATACATAGACAAACAGAGTGTCACTAGTATGCCTCTACTTGACTAGCTCGTTGATCAAAGATGGTTATGTTTCCTAACCATAGACATGAGTTGTCATTTGATTAACGGGATCACATCATTAGGAGAATGATGTGATTGACTTGACCCATTCCGTTAGCATAGCACTTGATCGTTTAGTTTGTTGCTATTGCTTTCTTCATGACTTATACATGTTCCTATGACTATGAGATTATGCAACTCCCGTTTATCGGAGGAACACTTTATGTTCTACCAAACGTCACAACGTAACTGGGTGATTATAAAGGTGCTCTACAGGTGTCTCCGAAGGTACTTGTTGGGTTGGCGTATTTTGAGATTAGGATTTGTCACTCCGATTGTCGGAGAGGTATCTCTGGGCCCTCTCGGTAATGCACATCACCTAAGCCTTGCAAGCATTGCAACTAATGAGTTAGTTGCGGGATGATGTATTACAGAACGAGTAAAGAGACTTGCCGGTAACGAGATTGAACTAGGTATTTGTTGGGGAACGTAGTAATTTCAAAATTTTCCTATGCACACGCAAGATCATGGTGATGCATAGCAACGAGAGGGGAGAGTGTTGTCTACGTACCCTCGTAGACCGAAGCGGAAGCGTTGACGCAACGTAGAGGAAGTAGTCGTACGTCTTCCCGATCCGACCGATCCAAGCACCGTTACTCCGGCACCTCCGAGTTCTTGGCACACGTTCAGCTCGATGACGATCCCTGGGCTCCGATCCAGCAAAGCATCGGGGAGGAGTTCCGTCAGCACGACGGCGTGGTGACGATCTTGATGTTCGACCGTTGCAGGGCTTCGCCTAAGCACTGCTACAATATGACCGAGGTGGAATATGGTGGAGGGGGCACCGCACACGGCTAAGGAACGATCACGAAGATCAACTTGTGTGTCTATGGGGTGCCCCCTGCCCCCGTATATAAAGGAATGGAGGAGGGGAGGGCCGGCCCTCTCTATGGCGCGCCCTAGGGGAGTCCTACTCCATCGGGAGCACTACAAGAATCTTGTTAATCCATGACGGATATAGTCTGTCATGGAACAGTGCAAAACCGTCAAGGAGGGTTGTCCGTGACGGATTTATAATCCGTCATGTATATCGCGTCATAATTTGACAACTGTACCACCATGACGGATCCTGGCCGTCACCGATCAGTCCCTAGGCCCGCCCAGGCCCGGTCCTCTATGACAGACTAGTCCGTCATGGATTTGGAGACGCTGTACAAAAATGGGCTTAACGTGGCATCTACATGGCACCAGCGTGAATGTGACGTGGCATCCACTTTTTTTGTTGTGGTAGTTTAGACCATTTATTTTAGTCTGGCATGATTTCCATCCAACCAGTTACAACGCCACCCATTACACATAATCAAACAAGCTTTCACAACACAATTAATTCTATTGAACAGGCCCATAATTTAAAGCATTTCACAAATTTCTATTCAATTATTTCACTGAGTAAAGCCCTTTTAAAACGTGGCCAATAAAACATCCAACATCAGATAACAGACCCTTAGTAATAATTACACCAGATTACATCAACAAATATACAAGATTGTACAGACCCTCTTAATCATCAAGTTCATGCCTACACCTCGAACTTCCTTTTTGGCTCTGACCACCAAGTAAACCTGTAACAGACAATATGCTTCTGTTACAAAATGGAAAGTTGATTACAACAACATAAATAGTAGTTATTATCATCTGAACCATCATTTTTATTTCACGTGGTTTGAACCTCACTCATGAGGCCTATATACTTAAGAGTTATGCCAGGATTGCTTGTCTTTCATTAATCAACAATACTGTTTCATTGCAGCAACACAACGTCGACGACTAATCATGAGTAATCTAGTGCCAAATAGTTCAAATCATCCTGAAGGTCATAGGAGCTTACCCATGCCAAAGCGCTGAGGAGCTCCACCTTGTTGTGTAACTGTAGGTACCTTTGAAAAATTATCATCTCAAAGATCAGAGGGGTGTTGACAAATAATAAAGGGATAGGGGAACAAGATAAGTTGTCGTTTCTGGAAAACTACTTGCAACAAAACTGTACTTCTTTTTACCATAGTGCACACCTTTTTTTTCTAAACCATGATCATGAACTAACTTGGTGTCATTTTTCTTATGTAAACAAATACACCTATCTACGTGTCAAGAACAGCCAAGTGACCTCTTTTTTACTTATAAACTTGATCAAATTCAATTATTTCGGAATTGAGGAAGCATATTATAAATAATACCTATTAATGGTAGAGAAAATAAGAATAAATGAAATGTTCAAGGTGGAGACACTTTCAAAGTTACACAGCCAACGATGGTTCACATAACATTTCAAGGAAGTATATCTAAACTATTATAAAGTAGTTATGATTGACTATGTATTGTAGTGTGAGGTCCTAAAGAATTGACACACCAAGTTCTTTTGTCTGCAGCATAGTTCTTCAACTATATTTAATTCTACCAGTGGACTGATTCAGTCGTTCAGTTGTAATCATCAACCTTCGTCACTGATCAAGTGGAGACTTGAGCCAGGAACAGTGCTTAAGATATCATAACAAGCATAATAATACTGCATTAATATATACACTTTACATTAGTAGAGAAATATGTCAGACAAGGAACACTGATTCCACAATACAGAAAGACAAAAAGGAGGCTACTGTAGAATGTAAAGCAACATCCAGTAATTCATAAAGTGGATAACTCGCTTTTCCTGATATATCAACAAGCATTCTGGAAGTGATTGAACTAGTAATACACTCCCTTTTATTAGGAAGTAAGAAGAGGTTCAATTCTCCATATCTTTTTGTTCTGGAAAGATACAAAAATGTACAGAACATACAGTTTTGCACATTGCCTTTTATTAGGAGCTAGAAGAGGTTCAATTCATCTCTTTTTGTTCTGAAAAGATACAAAAATGCACAACAAATACAATTTTGCACTCTGGAGTTTACTTTCACAGAATACAGCTAAAAAAGTACACTCAAATAAAACTACAACCACCTGATTGCAACAGTCATTTTAATCAAATCAGGGAAGCAACAAACAGTTTACTGACTATGAGCCTAACTTGCTACTAGACTATAAATTCTATAACAGAGGGATTAATGTTTGTAAATATTAAATCATCAATTCTTGAGAGGAAAGATACAAAATCAAGCTGAATCAAGGAGAAGAGGGAGGTAGAGGTCGCAGTGCTCACTGGAGACTTTTGTAAGCAATGCAATGGTCGCAGTGCAGGTCAGACGCCGTCTCGCGTGACAGAGGAGGTTGCCATGGGACGCGCCGCTGCGCCGGAGACGCGGAAGAGGGGGTCGGGGTCACCGCCGTCCAGCCCAACGCAGGCGAGCGCACTGAGCTAGGGGGAGGCGGAGAGGCGCGAGGGGGCGCGATGCACGACGAAGTGGTGCTGTTGGAGACGCGCCAGTGACAGACGCGCCGCCGTAGCTGAAACCCTAGACATTGGCTAGGGGTTGAGTGCGAGTGCAGGGGGCTGGGAGCGGCGGATCCAGCCGGGCTGGAGGGCGGAGGGGTCGGAAATGAGCTCGTGAGTGTGCTGCACGGTGGCGGACATCGCCGGAATCGGCGGATCTTGGTGGCGGCGTGATGATTCGCGGGAGAGGGAGAGATGGGTCGCGCGAGAGATGGATTGGTGGGGGTTGCGGCGGATCTAGCAGCCGCCGTAGCAGCGAGGTGAGAGGAGGGGAAGGGCTAGCGACGAGCAGTGGGAGGAGGCGATGTGGTGGTGGGTGGCGGCGATGTGTGTGAGGAGATGGGGAATCGGGAGGGGGGCTGTGACGAAGGGAGAGACAGAGAGAGGAGAGGCACTTAGGGTTTGGGTTTTATACGTGAATGGTTAGGCGGGCTTTGGCGGGCTTTAGCGGGCTTGCGGGGCTATACCGGGCCATTCATGACAGATTTCGAAAACGTCATGCGAAATCCGTCATGGATCAACATATTTCTTGTAGTGGAGTAGGATTCCCCCTTTCCTAGTCCAACTAGGAGTCCTTCCATGTAGTAGGAGTAGGAAACAAGGAAGGGGCGCAGCCCCTCTCCCTAGTCCAATTCGGACTAGGCCTTGGGGGGCACGCGGCCTGCCCTAGGCAGCCCCTCTCTCTTTCTCGTATGGCACAATAAGGCCCAATACTTCTCCCGGCGAATTCCCGTAACTCTCCGGTACTCCAAAAAATACCCGAATCAGTTGGAACCTTTCCGAAGTCCGAATATAGTCGTCCAATATATCGATCTTTACGTCTCAACCATTTCGAGACTCCTCGTCATGTCCCCGGTCTCATACGGGACTCCGAACTCCTTCAGTACATCAAAACTCATAAACTCATAATATAACTGTCATCGAAACCATAAGCGTGTGGACCCTACGGTTCGAGAACAATGTAGACATGACCGAGACACGTCTCCGGTCAATAACCAATCGCGGGACCTGGATGCCCATATTGGCTCCTACATATTCTACGAAGATCTTTATCGGTCAGACCGCATAACAACATACCTTGTTCCCTTTGTCATCGGTATGTTACTTTCCTGGGATTCGATCGTCGGTATCCAATACCTAGTTCAATCTTGTTACTGGCAAGTCTCTTTACTCGTTCCGTAATACATCATCCCGCAACTAACTCATTAGTTGCAATGCTTGCAAGGCTTAAGTGATGTGCATTACCGAGAGGGCCCAGAGATACCTCTCCGACATTCGGAGTGACAAATCCTAATCTCGAAATACGCCAACCCAACATGTACCTTTGGAGACACCTGTAGAGCTCCTTTATAATCACCCAGTTACGTTGTGACGTTTGGTAGCACACAAAGTGTTCCTCCGACAAACGGGAGTTGCATAATCTCATAGTCATAGGAACATGTATAAGTCATGAAGAAAGAAATAGCAACATACTAAACGATCGGGTGCTAAGCTAATGGAATGGGTCATGTCAATCAGATCATTCAACTAATGATGTGATCCCGTTAATCAAATAACAACTCTTTGTCCATGGTTAGGAAACATAACCATCTTTGATTAACGAGCCAGTCAAGTAGAGGCATACTAGTGACACTCTGTTTGTCTATGTATTCACACATGTATTATGTTTCCGGTTAATACAATTCTAGCATGAATAATAAACATTTATCATGATATAAGGAAATAAATAATAACTTTATTATTGCCTCTAGGGCATATTTCCTTCAGTATTGAGATGCCGACGATCGAATCTCGGGCAAATAACATACCGATGACAAAGGGAACAACGTATGTTGTTATGCGGTCTGACCGATAAAGATCTTCGTAGAATATGTAGGAGCCAATATGAGCATCCAGGTTCTGCTATTGGTTATTGACCGGAGACGTGTCTCGGTCATGTCTACATAGTTCTCGAACCCGTAGGGTCCGCACGCTTAACGCTACGATGAGAGTTATATTATGAGTTTATATGTTTTGATGTACCGAAGGAGTTTGGAGTCCCGGATGAGATCGGGGACATGACGAGGAGTCTCGAAATGGTCGAAACGTAAAGATCAATATATTGGACGACTATATTCGGACTTCGGAAAGGTTCCGAGTGATTCGGGTATTTTTCGGAGTACCGGAGAGTTACGGGAATTCGCCAGGGAGTATATGGGCCTTATTGGGCCATACGGGAATAGAGGAGAGAGGCCAAAAGGAAGGAGGCGCGCCCTCCTCCTAGGCCGGCCACCTCTCCCCTTGCTCCTTTATATACAGGGGCAGGGGGGCACCTCTAAACACACAAGTTGATCAAGTTGATCGTCTCTTAGCCGTGTGCGGTGCCCCCTCCACCATAGTCCAACTCGATAATACTGTAGCGGTGCTTAGGCGAAGCCCTGTGTCGGTAGAACATCAACATCATCACCATGCTGTCGTGCTGACAAAACTCTCCCTCAACACTCGGCTGGATCAGAGTTCGAGGGACGTCATTGGGCTGAACGTGTGCTGAACTCGGAGGTGTCGTACGTTCGGTACTTGATCGGTCGGATTGTGAAGACGTACGACTACATCAACCGCGTTGTGCTAACGCTTCCGCGTACGGTCTACGAGGGTACGTGGAAAACACTATCCCCTCTCGTTGCTATGCATCACCACGATCTTGCATGTGCGTAGGAAAATTTTGAAATTACTACGTTCCCCAACAGTGGCATCAGAGCCTAGGTTTTATGCGTTGATGTTGTGCACGAGTAGAACACAAGTGAGTTGTGGGAGATATAAGTCATACTGCTTACCAGCATGTCATACTTTGGTTCGGCGGTATTGTTGGATGAAGCGGCCCGGGCCGACATTACGCGTACGCTTACGCGAGACTGGTTCTACCGACGTGCTTTGCACACAGGTGGCTGGCGGGTGTCAGTTTCTCCAACTTTAGTTGAACCAAGTGTGGCTACGCCCGGTCCTTGCGAAGGTTAAAATAGCACCAACTTGACAAACTATCGTTGTGGTTTTGATGCGTAGGTAAGAACGGTTCTTGCTAAGCCCGTAGCAGCCACGTAAAACTTGCAACAACAAAGTAGAGGACGTCTAACTTGTTTTTACAGGGCATGTTGTGATGTGATATGGTCAAGACATGATGCTAAATTTTATTGTATGAGATGATCATGTTTTGTAACCGAGTTATCGGCAACTGGCAGGAGCCATATGGTTGTCGCTTTGTTGTATGCAATGCAATTGCGCTGTAATACTTTACTTTATCACTAAATGGTAGCGATAGTCGTGGAAGCATAAGATTGGCAAGACGACAACGATGCTACCATGGTGATCAAGGTGTCGCGCCAGTGACGATGGTGATCATGACGGTGCTTCGGAGATGGAGATCACAAGCACAAGATGATGATGGCCATATGATATCACTTATATTGATTGCATGTGATGTTTATCTTTTATGCATCTTATCTTGCTTTGATTGACGGTAGCATTATAAGATGATCTCTCACTAAATTTCAAGATAAAACTGTTCTCCCTGAGTATGCATCGTTGCCAAAGTTCGTCGTGCCCAGACACCACGTGATGATCGGGTGTGATAAGCTCTACGTCCATCTACAACGGGTGCAAGCCAGTTTTGCACACACAGAATACTCAGGTTAAACTTGACGAGCCTAGCATATGCAGATATGGCCTCGGAACACTGAGACCGAAAGGTCGAGCGTGAATCATATAGTAGATATGATCAACATATTGATGTTCACCATTGAAAGCTACTCCATTTCACGTGATGATCGGTTATGGTTTAGTTGATTTGGATCACGTGATCACTTAGAAGATTAGAGGGATGTCTTTCTAAGTGGGAGTTCTTCAGTAATATGATTAATTGAACTTAAATTTATCATGAACTTAGTCCTAGTAGTATTAGCATATCTATGTTATAGATCAATAGCTTGCGATGTTGCTCCCCGTTTAATTTTATATGTTCCTAGAGAAAACTAAGTTGAAAGATGTTAGTAGCAATGATGCGGATTGGATCCGTGATCTAAGGTTTATCCTCATTGCTGCACAGAAGAATTATGTCCTTGATGCACCGCTAGGTGAAAGACCTATTGTAGGAGCAGATACAGACGTTATGAACGTTTGGCTAGCTCAATATGATGACTACTTGATAGTTTAGTGCACCATGCTTAACAGCTTAGAATCGGGACTTCAAAGACGTTTTGAACGTCATGGACCATATGAGATGTTCCAGGAGTTGAAGTTAATATTTCAAGTAAATACCCGAGTTGAGAGATATGAAGTCTCCAACAAGTTCTATAGCTAAAAGATGGAGGAGAATAGCTCAAGCAGTGAACATGTGCTCAGATTGTCTGGGTACTACAATCACTTGAATCAAGTGGTAGTTAATCTTCTAGATAAAATAGTGATTGATAGAATTCTCTAGTCACCATCACCAAGTTAGTAGAACTTTGTGATGAACTATAATATGCAAGGGATAACAGAAACGATTCCCAAGCTCTTTGTGATGCAAAAATTGGCGAATGTAGAAATCAATAAAAACATCAAGTGTTGATGGTTGACAAGACCACTAGTTTCAAGAGAAAGGGAAAAGGGAAGAAGGGGAACTTCAAGAAGAGTGGCAAACAAGTTGCTGCTCAAGTGAAGAAACCCAAGTCTGGACCTAAGCTTGAGACTAAGTGCTTCTACCGCAAAGGAACTGGTCACTAGAAGCGGAACTTCCCCAAGTATTTGGCGGATAAGAAGGATGGCAAAGTGAAGAAAGGTATATTTGATATACAGATTATTGATGTGTATTCTACTAGTGTTCGTAGCAACCCCTCGGTATTTGATACTGGTTCAGTTGCTAAGAGTAGTAACTCGAAACGGGAGTTGCAGAATGAACAGAGACTAGTTAAGGGTGAAGTGACGATGTGTGTTGGAAGTGGTTCCAAGATTGATATGATCATCATCGCACACTCCCTATACTTTCGGGATTAGTGTTGAACCTAAATAAGTGTTATTTGGTGTTTGCGTTGAGCATGAATATGATTTGATCATTTTTATTGCAATACGGTTATTCATTTAAATAAGAGAATAAATTGTTGTTCTGTTTACATAAATAAAACCTTCTATGGTCATACACCCAATGAAAATGGTTTGTTCAATCTCGATTGTGGTGATACACATTCTCATAATATTGAAGCCAAAAGATGCAAAGTTAATAATGATAGTGCAAGTTATTTGTGGCACTGCCGTTTAGGTCATATTGGTGTAAAGCGCATGAAGAAAATCCATGTTGATGGGCTTTTTGAATCACTTGATTATGAATCAGTTGATGCTTGCGAACCGTGCCTCATGGGCAAGATGACTAAGACTCCGTTCTCCGGAACAATGGAGCAAGCAACTGACTTATTGGAAATAATACATACTGAGGTATGCAGTCCGATTAATGTTGAGGCTCGCGGCGGGTATCGTTATTTTCTGACCTTCACAGATGATTTGAGATGATATGGGTATATCTACTTGATGAAACATAAGTCTGAAACATTTGAAAAGTTCAAAGAACTTCAGAGTGAAGTGGAAAATCATCGTGACAAGAAAATAAAGTTTCTACGATCTGATCGCAGAGACAAATATTTGAGTTACGAGTTTGGTCTACAATTAAAACAATGTGAAATAGTTTCACTACTCACGCCACCTGGAACACCACAGTATAATGGTGTGTCCGAACGTCGTAACCGTGCTTTATTAGATATGGTGCAATCTATGATGTCTCTTACCGATTACCACTATCGTTTTGGGCTATGCATTAGAGACAGCTACATTCACGTTAAATAGGGCACCATCTAAATCCGGTTAGATGACGCCGTATGAACTGTGGTTTGGCGAGAAACCTAAGCTATCGTTTCTTAAAGTTTGGGACTACGATGCTTATGTGAAAAAGTTTCAACTTGATAAGCTCGAACCCAAATCGGAGAAGTAAATCTTCATAGGATACCCAAAAGAAAATGTTGGGTACAGCTTCTATCACAGATCCAAAGGCAAGATATTCATTGCTGAGAATGGATCCTTTCTAGAGAAGGAGTTTCTCTCGAAAGAAGTGAGTGGGAGGAAAGTAGAACTTGATGATGTAACTGTACCTGCTCCCTTATTGGAGAGTAGTTCATCACAGAAATCTGTTACTATGACTACTACACCAATTAGTGAGGAAGCTAATGTTGATGATCATGTAACTTCAGATCAAGTTACTACCGAACCTCGTAGGTAAACTAGAGTGAGATCCGCACCAGAGTGGTACGGTAATCCTATTCTGGAGGTCATGTTATTTGACCATGACGAACCTATGAACTATGAGGAAGCGATGATGAGCCTAGATTCCGCGAAATGGTTTGAGGCCATGAAATCTGAGATGAGATCCATGTATGAGAACAAAGTATGGACTTTGATTGACTTGCCCAATGATCGGCGAGATGATGATGGCCATATCATATCACTTATATTGATTGCATGTGATGTTTATCTTTTATGCATCTTATCTTGCTTTGATTGACGGTAGCATTATAAGATGATCTCTCACTAAATTATCAAGGTATAAGTGTTCTCCCTGAGTATGCACCGTTGCGAAAGTTCTTCGTGCTGAGACACCACATGATGATCGGGTGTGATAGGCTCTACGTTCAAATACAATGGGTAAAAAACAGTTGCGCACGTGGAATACTCAGGTTAAACTTGACGAGCCTAGCATATAACAGATATGGCCTCGGAACACTGAGACCGAAAGGTCGAGCGTGAATCATATAGTAGATATGATCAACATAGTGATGTTCACCTTTGAAACTACTCCATCTCACGTGATGATCGGACATGGTTTAGTTGATATGGATCACGTGATCACTTAGAGGATTCGAGGGATGTCTATCTAAGTGGGAGTTCTTAAGTAATATGATTAATTGAACTTTAATTTATCATGAACTTAGTCCTGGTAGTATTAGCATATCTATGTTGTAGATCAATAGCTCGCGTTTAGCTCCCCTGTTTTATTTTGATATGTTCCTACAGAAAACTGAATTGAAAGATGTTAGTAGCAATGATGTGGATTGGATCCGTGATCTGAGGATTATCCTCATTGCTTCACAGAAGAATTATGTCCTTGATGCACCACTAGGTGACAGACCTATTGCAGGAGCAGATGCAGACATTATGAACGTTTGGTTAGCTCAATATGATGACTACTTGATAGTTTAGTGCACCATGCTTAACGGCTCAGAATCGGGACTTCAAAGACGTTTTGAACGTCATGTACCATATGAGATGTTCCAGGAGTTGAAGTTAATATTTCAAGCAAATACCCGAGTTGAGAGATGTGAAGTCTCCAACAAGTTCTATAGCTAAAAGATGGAGGAGAATAGCTCAAGCAGTGAGCATGTGCTCAGATTGTCTGGGTACTACAATCGCTTGAATCAAGTGGGAGTTAATCTTCCAGATAAAATAGTGATTGACAGAATTCTCTAGTCACCATCATCAAGTTAGTAGAACTTCGTGATGAACTATAATATGCAAGGGATGACGAAAACAATTCCCAAGCTCTTCGCGATGCTAAAATCGGCGAAGGTAGAAATCATGAAAAAACATCAAGTGTTGATGGTTGACAAGACCACTAGTTTCAAGAGAAAGACAAAGGGAAGAAGGGGAACTTCAAGAAGAACGGCAAGCAAGTTGCTGCTCAAGTGAAGAAGCCCAAGTTTGGACCTAAGCCTGAGACTAAGTGCTTCTACTACAAAGGGACTGGTCCCTAGAAGCGGAACCACCCCAAGTATTTGGCGGATAAGAAGGATGGCAAAATGAACAAGCTATATTTGATATACATTATTGATGTGTATTTTACTAGTGTTCGTAGCAACCCCTCGGTATTTGATACTGGTTCAGTTGCTAAGAGTAGTAACTCGAAACGGGAATTGCAGAATGAACAGAAACTAGTTAAGGGCGAGGTGACGATGTGTTTTGGAAGTAGTTCCAAGATTGATATGATCATCATCGCACACTCCCTATACTTTCGGGATTAGTGTTAAACCTAAATAAGTGTTATTTGGTGTTTGCGTTGAGCATGAATATGATTTGATCACGTTTATTGCAATATGGTTATTCATTTAAGTTAGAGAATAATTGTTGTTCTGTTTACATGAATAAAACCTTATATGGTTACACACCCAATGAAAATGGTTCGCTGGATCTTGATCGTAGTGATACACATATTCATAATATTGAAGCCAAAAAGATGCAAAGTTAATAATGATAGTGCAACTTATTTGTGGCACTGCCATTTAGGTCATATTGGTGTAAAACGCATGAAGAAACTCCATGCTGATGGGCTTTTGAAATCACTTGATTATGAATCACTTGATGCTTGTGAACCATGCCTCTTGGGCAAGATGAATAAAACACCGTTCTCCCGAACAATGGAGCAAGCAACAGATTTGTTGGAAATATACATACTGATGTATGTGGTCCGATGAATGTTGAGGCTCGCGGTGGGTATCGTTATTTTCTGACCTTCACAGATGATTTGAACAGATATGGGCATATCCACTTGATGAAACATAAGTCTGAAACATTTGAAAAGTTCAAAGAATTTCAGAGTGAAGTGGAAAATCGTTGTGACAAGAAAATAAGGTTTCTACGATCTGATCACGGAGACAAATATTTGAGTTATGAGTTTGGTCTTCAATTAAAACAATGTGGAATAGTTTCACAAATTCATGCCACCTGGAACACCACAGCATAATGGTGTGTCCGAACATCATAACCATACTTTATTGGATATAGTGCAATCTATGATGTTTCTTACCGATTTACCACTATAGTTTTGGGGTTATGCATTAGAGACAGCTGCATTCACGTAAAAAAAGGGCACCATCGAAATCCGTTGAGACGACACCTTATGAACTATGGTTTGGCAAGAAACCAAAGTTGTCGTTTCTGAAAGTTTGAGGCTGCGATGCTTATGTGAAAAAGCTTCAACCTGATAAGCTCAAACCCAAATCAGAGAAATGTGTCTTCATAGGATACCCAAAGGAAACTGTTGGGTACACCTTCTATCATAGATCCAAAGGCAAGACTTTTGTTTCTAAATTCGGAATCTTTCTAGAGAAGGAGTTTCTCTCGAAAGAAGTGAGTGGGAGGAAAGTAGAACTGGATGAGGTAACTGTACCTGCTCCCTTATTGGAAAGTAGTTCATCACAGAAATCTGTTCCTGTGACTCCTGCACCAATTAGTGAGGAAGCTAATGATGATGATCATGTAACTTCAGATCAATTTACTACCGAACCTCGTAGGTCAACCAGAGTGAGATCCACACCAGAGTGGTACGGTAATCCTATTCTAGAGGTCATGTTACTTGACCATGACGAACCTACGAACTATGAGGAAGCGATGATGAGCCCAGATTCCGCGAAATGGTTTGAGGCCATGAAATCTGAGATGGGATCCATGTATGAGAACAAAGTATGGACTTTGATTGACTTGCCCAAATGATCGGCGAGCCATTGAGATTAAATGGATCTTCAAGAGGAAGACGGACGCTGATAGTAGTGTCACTATCTACAAAGCTAGAATTGTCGCAAAAGGTTTTCGACAAGTTCAAGGTGTTGACTACGATGAGAGTTTCTCACTCGTATCTATGCTTAAGTCTGTCCGAATCATGTTAGCAATTGCCGCATTTTATGAAATCTGGCAAATGGATAAACAAAACTACATTCCTTAATGGATTTATTAAAGAATAGTTGTATATGATGCAACCAGAAGGTTTTGTTGATCCTAAAGGTGTTAACAAAATGTGCAAGCTCCAGCGATCCATCTATGGACTGGTGCAAGCATCTCGGAGTTGGAATATACGCTTTGATGAGTTGATCAAAGCATATAGTTTTATACAGACTTGCGGTGAAGCCTGTATTTACAAGAAAGTGAGTGGGAGCACTACAACATTTCTGATAAGTATATGTGAATGACATATTGTTGATCGGAAATAATGTAGAATTATTCTGCAAAGCATAAAGGAGTGTTTGAAAGGAGTTTTTCAAAGAAAGACCTCGGTGAAGCTGCTTACATATTGAGCATCAAGATCTATAGAGATAGATCAAAATGCTTGATAAGTTTTTTCAATGAGTACATACCTTGACAAGATTTTGAAGTAGTTCAAAATGGAACAGTCAAAGAAAGAGTTCTTGCCTGTGTTACAAGGTGTGAAATTGAGTATGACTCAAAGCCCGACCACGGCAGAAGATAGAAAGAGAATGAAAGTCATTCCCTATGCCTCAGCCATAGGTTCTATAAAATATGCCATGCTATGTACCAGATCTATTGTATACCCACACTAATTTTGGCAAGGGAGTACAAATAGTGATCTAGGAGTAGATCACTAGACAGCGGTCAAAATTATCCTTAGTGGAATAAGGATATGTTTCTCGATTATGGAGGTGACAAAAGGTTCGTCGTAAAAGGATTTCGTCGATACAAGTTTTGGCATTGATCCAGATGACTCTAAGTCTTCATCTGGATACATAATGAAAGTGGGAGCAATTAGCTAAAGTAGCTCCATGCAGAGCATTGTAGACATAGAAATTTACAAAATACATACGGATCTGAATATGGCAGACCCGTTGACTAAACTTCTCTCACAAGCAAAACATGATCACACCTTAGTACTCTTTGGGTGTTAATCACATAGCGATGTGAACTAGATTATTGACTCTAGTAAACCCTTTGGGTGTTGGTCACATGAGATGTGAACTATGGGTGTTAATCACATGGTGATGTGAACTATTGATGTTAAATCACATGGCGATGTGATCTAGATTATTGACTCTAGTGCAAGTGGGAGACTGAAGGAAATATGCCCTAGAGGCAATAATAAAGTCATTATTTATTTCCTTATTTCATGATAAATGTTTATTATCCATGCTAGAATTGTATTAACCGGAAACATAATACTTGTGTGAATACATAGACAAACAAAGTGTCACTAGTATGCCTCTACTTGACTAGCTCGTTGATCAAAGATGGTTATGTTTCCTAGCCATAGACATGAGTTGTCATTTGATTAACGGGATCACATCATTAGGAGAATGACGTGATTGACTTGACCCATTCTGTTAGCATAGCACTTGATCGTTTAGTATTCTGCTATTGCTTTCTTCATGACTTATACATGTTCCTATGACTATGAGATTATGCAACTCCCGTTTACCGGAGGAACACTTTGTATGCTACCAAACGTCACAACGTAACTAGGTGATTATAAAGGTGCTCTACAGGTGTCTCCGAAGGTACTTGTTGGGTTGGCGTATTTCGATATTAGGATTTGTCACTCCGATTGTCGGAGAGGTATCTCTGAGCCCACTCAATAATGCACATCACTATAAGCCTTGCAAGCATTGTAACTAATGGGTTAGTTGCGGGATGATGTATTACATAACGAGTAAAGAGACTTGCCGGTAACGAGATTGAACTAGGTATTGAGATACCGACGATCGAATCTCGGGCAAGTAACATATCGATGACAAAGGGAACAACGTATGTTGTTATGAAGTTTGACCGATAAAGATCTTCGTAGAATATGTTGGAGCCAATATGAGCATCCAGGTTCTGCTATTGGTTATAGACCGGAGACATGTCTCGGTCATGTCTACATAGTTCTCGAACCCGTAGGGTCCGCACGCTTAACGTTTCGATGATAGTTATATTATGGGTTTATATGTTTTGATATACCGAAGGTTGTTCGGAGTCCTGGATGTGATCATGGACATGATGAGGAGTCTCAAAATGGTCGAGACATGAAGATTGATATATTGGAAGCCTATGTTTGGATATCGGAAGTGTTCCGGGTGAAATCGGGATTTTACCGGAGTACCGGGAGGTTACCGGAACCTCCCGGGGGCTTAATGGGCCATAGTGGGCCTTAGTGGAGAAGAGGAGAGGCGGTCAGGGCAGGGTCGCGCGCCCCTCCCCCTGGTCCGAATAGGACAAGGAGAGGGGGGCGGCGCCCCCCCCTTTCCTTCCTCTCTCCCTCCTCTTTCCCCCTCCACTCCTAGTGCAACAAGGAAAAGGGAGGGAGTCCAGGAGTAGGACTCCCTCCTAGTGCGCCCCCTCTAGGCCGGCCGCACCTCCCCCCTTGCTCCATTATATACGGGGGCAGGGGGCACCCTAGAGACACAACAATTGATCGTTTGATCTTTTAGCCGTGTGCGGTGCCTCCCTCCACCATAGTCCACCTCGATAATACTGTAGCGGTGCTTAGGCGAAGCCCTGCGTCGGTAGAACATCATCATCGTCACCACGCCGTCGTGCTGACGAAAACTCTCCCTCAACACTCGGTCGGATCGGAGTTCGAGGGACGTCATCGGGCTGAACGTGTGCTGAACTCGGAGGTGTCGTACGTTCGGTACTTGATCGGTCGGATCATGAAGACGTATGACTACATCAACCGCGTTGTGCTAACGCTTCCGCCTTCGGTCTACGAGGGTACGTGGACAACACTCTCCCCTCTCGTTGCTATGCATCACCATGATCTTGCATGTGCGTATGAATTTTTTTGAAATTACTACGTTCCCCAACACTATTTTCGTGAACATATTGCAACACCCTACAATGAGGATCCCCCACGTTAGCGCGAGACGGAGGATACCATAGGACAACACCATAAATAAAATATACAATCATACCAACCAAGATCACGATTAACCCTAAGGAAAAAACGGATCTACTCAAACATTATATGATAGCCAAATATCATTGAAAAATAATATATGGAGTTGAGCACCATGTTTAAGTAGAGATTACAGCGGAGATAAGGGGTATTACACCGCTGCATAGAGGGGGAGAGAATTGGTGTTGATGGTAGCAAGATTTTTGATGTAGATCGCCATCATCATCCTAGCCACGACCGCACTCCGGCACCACCGGGAGAGAGGGAGAGAGAGCCCCATCCTTCTTCTTCTTCCTTGGCCTCACACCTAGATGGGAGGAGGGTTCCCCCTCTGGTCTATGGCCTCCATGGCGGCGGAGGGGCAGGAGCCCCTCCGAGATTGGATCTCCCTCTCTGTTCTCTTTTGTTTCGCGTTCCCAAAATCTGGCAGAAAACCGTTTATTATATTCCGGAAGATCCGTAACTCCGATTGCGCTGAATTTTTAACACGATTTCCCCCCGGATATAAGCTTTATTGCGCCCAAAGTAGAGCTCCAACTGACGTACGAGGTGGGCATAGGACACCTGGGTGCGCCCTGGTGGGTTGTGGTCACTGTAGGCCTCTCTTCTCTTGATACCAACTCCCAAAAATCACAAATATTCCAAAATAATTCTCCGTAAAATCATATTGCATTTGGACTTCGTTTGATATGGATTTTCTGTGAAACAAAAAACATAAACTTACACCGGGCACTGGGTCAATAAATTAGTCCAATAAATAATATAAAAAGTTGCCAAAATATGTAAAAGTTGTATAATATTGACATGAAACAATAAAAAATTATAGATACGACGGAGACGTATCAGTACCTTGTCTCGTTCCTATGACACCATTTGCACATCCAACATATGTATCTGTGGATGTTGCCTTTGGAGCATCGAAGTGGTGGTTCAACCTTCATGTTCTTCTTTGGCGACTCTTTATTCCCCCTCTTCCCTTAGAGGATGACATGGGGCCAGTTTTTGTTGTGAGCCTATATCGCCAAGCTTGTGGGAGTCGGTGGTTCGATCCATCATTGGCAGCCTAGCCACTAGTCAACAGGTTCTTATGGCTGTGATCGACTGCGACATGTGGTGTGGCGTGGCACTCTCAGAGGAAGCGCTTCTACGTGTGCCCTATAGGTGTCTTCAGAGCTCTTTGATATGTTGTACTTTGTTGCCTTTACTTTTGCCTCTTCGGTTCGTTGTATCTTTTTTTTTTTTGAAACGAGGCAAAAGATTTGCCATTTTCATTGATTAAGCAGAAAAGAGTTGCCCGGTTAATTAAAGGAAAACTGGGCGAAAACCTAGATTACAACCCCACACAGACGACCTGGCCACAAACGCCAAACAATCGACCGAAGCGTCGAGGACTTGACAGCTCCGATTTTATTGAAGAGCTTCACATGAGAAAGTTGCACGCCTCGCACCGACCTAGTCCAACGCAACACCCGGAGAGTACCGCCCGCTGAAAACCACCCTCATGGAGTCATCGTTGCCGCAATGGCGTTGCCGACCGCAGCTCCGACTTCTCTGTCACAGCACGAAACCAGCATAGGCGCACCCATTAGCGCACTAGACCGTCGACATCAAAAGGACAAGTCGCGACCCAGCTTCGCTCGCCACCATCGTTGTCGCCACACGAGTCGCAACGCCAAACCGCCTAAATCACCGGACGGACACCAACCGACCGCAATGTTGTGCACGTCCAGCCCGCCGGAAGCACCAAAGGAACCAAGATCTTCAAGACGGCGCCCTAAAGAGGGAAAACGATGCTGAAGACGCCGCCGCCGCCCGACCCTGCAACAGAATCTTGGCTTTCACCTGAAGATCTAGATCCGGAAGGTGAGGATGCGCAGATCTCCTCGGCGACGCCTCCAAGGAGGATAGCGATGCCCACAGACGCCGTCGCCGCCGGCCGGCAAGCACCGGCCAGGCTTTCACCCGGAGTAGCACAGCCACCACTCCCACGCAGTACCTCCACTGGTCCACGCACCCCTACGCAGCGAGCACGCCAACGCTGCGCAGGGCCTCCTCCTTCCTCGTCGCCGACAAACGCAGGCGAGCCAGAACAGACCAATCCCAGCCAGATCTGGTACCCACACCCGCTGCACCGCGGTGAGCCGCCCACAGCCGCCGCAAATCACCTGAGTCGGACGGGAGGGCTGCCACCCTGCCCCAGATCCGCCAGGCCGAGCCGCCGGACGGCCGCTTGAAGCCCTCCACATCGAGCCACCGATGCAGACGAGCCGGATCCAGCCGCAGCCGGCCAGATCCATAGGCCGCCACCTCCAGCGCACGCAACACGTTGAGACGGCAGGAGTCGAGTAGTGTCAAGGAGCGCGTGAAGCCGACGCAACTCGACCCCCAGGCAAACCACGGCGGCGCCAGAGCAGCCAGGCAGCGCAGCAGAGAGGAGCCGAGCCTCCCCCACCGCGAGACCCCACAGCCAGGCCGAGAGATGCCCCGCCGCCGCCGTCCGCCGCGCGGGCTTAGCCCGGCGGCGTCCTCCGGCAACGGCGAGGTGAGGGAAGGAGGCGGGGAGGGGTCCGGTGGCGCTGGATTGGGGATTCCGCCCGAGCCGCCTGAGAGGCGACGCGGGGGGCGGGGTTTTTCAGAAGGTGGGATTGTTCGTTGTATCTTTATACTTGTGTGGGGGTGTTTTTCCCACTTGGTTTTATGACATGCAGGGACCGTTTGCCAAAAAAAACACTATAAAAGGGGACCTCCTACATGCCGCTCTTCGCGGCAAACAACCGTAGTTTCGCATAGGCGGGTGTCTACCCGAGCCGGTCCATGAAGAAAACAGCTGCGAGCACGTACTGTAGTAGCTAAAAAAGTAGCCGCCCTCGCACGGGAGCGATCACAACATCTCATGTAAGAGACCACGCACAACAACCAATTGAGCTAATGAGGGGTATTGAACAAAGAGCAGTGTAAAATATTTAAAACCAACATCCAACACAGAACCGACATATTTTTAGAATTTCAAACGCAACTTTTTTTCTAAAACAACCCTGAGTGTCTTATGAAACACAAACACTTTTCAACTTTTTAAATATTTTTCAAAAAAACGGAAACATTTAAAAAAGAGGAACATTATCTTAATTTCCGAACATACTTGGAAAACAGGAATATTTTTTGAAATTCTAAAAATATTTTAATTGTGAAAAAATTGGAAACATAAATTTTTTCATGTGAACAAATTTGGAAAGCAGGGGCAAAATTGCCAAATTTTTTTGAATTTGTGAACAAAATTTTAAAACATGACAGTTTTCTGAATTTGTGAAGAAATTTTGAAAATGTGAACATTTTCCAAATTTTGAGAACAACTTTCAAAAATGTTTTTTTTAAATCCGGAACAATTTGTAATTTGTGAACAAAATTTTATAACGTGAGTATTTTTCGAATTTATGAACAAATTTTCAAACTTGAATATTTTTTAAAATTTTGAAATTTTTTCGAAAATTGGGATATATTTGTGAAAACAAACATTTCTGAGTTTCTGAACAAAATTTAAAGGGAAAACTCTTTTTCAAATTTGGAACATTTTTTGAAAATAAGAGAACAATTTTTTAAACTGTAAAATTTTATGAAATTTCTAAACAAAAAACTAAAAATAGGAACATTTTCTGAAAATTTGAACAAAATTCTAAAATTTCGTTTTTTCAAATTTCTGATAATGTTAGTTGAAATAAAAAATAAAGCAAGAAGAAAGAAATGAAAAAAGACTGAAAATAAAAAGAAAAAAAGAAAAATGAAAGAAAATAAAAAATAAATACAACAAAAGTAATATAAATAGAGAAACCGGTTCGAGAACTTCTAGAAGGTACCCAAAAACAGAAAAACCGGCTTGGAAGATCATAGAAGGTTCCTAAAACCAGGTATGGCTGAACGCTAAACTTGCCGGCCTATCCCGAGCGCTCAATCCGATGGCGAGTGTGTAACCGCGACTGTTTGCCGCAGAGAGCGGCAAATAGGGTTTCCCCAGTATAAGGTACTCCCTCCATTCCATAGTTCTTGTCGTATGTAATTGCTAATTGGACTACATTCCATAATTCCATTTCAAGTCCGAGTCTGAAATTACAAACATTAGTAGAATGCATGTGCGTTGCCAAAGGCTTTTTGGAAGAAAAAAATGATGCTACTCACGGTGCTAAAATACGAGAACAATGCATGTCTCAACTACCAAACATCTCAGATCCTCGTTTCTCAGCTAACGCGCTTCTTAAATCAATTACAACTATCTTTTTATAAATTAAGAAAGTTCGACTCAGATACTAAAACTATATAAAAAACATATAATCATGTCTTCTTCTGAATAAAAATACTGTAGTACAGAACAGATTAAGTTATTGTGACCGCTATTAATATTTATCTTCTAGTGCAAATATTTATATGCCCAGTTATTGTGACGGCTATCAATATTTATCTTCTAGAGCAGATACTTATATGCGGAAGAGACATACATTTGCAAGTGTTTCTTGCTGGCAAAACCTACGTTAAGCTACAATAAGTAAAGCGTAGCATAAAATTTGAGATGGGCATAGCACAACAAAGATGTAGAGGCCAGCTTGCCTCCTTTTCAGAGGAAAAAACAACTTGATTGCACAGAAAAAACAACTTGATTGATCCTACTTTCGGTCCTTACATTCACACGCCAATTTGGCCTCACCTCTGCGCCTCAGCCTCACTTTTGAAAGCCTGCAAGCAAGCAAGAGATAGGTGTGAGCACAATATTTTGCAATCAAATGAGAGAGAGTCACGGAGGAATTAGCATTTTCTCCCCAATATAAGGTAGTTCTTGTCGTGCGTAATTGCTAATTGGACTACATTCCATAATTCCATTTCAAGTCCGAGTCTGAAGTTACAAACAAAATAGTGAAAATAAGCTCTGTATGAGCCCATCCAAGATAAACTGAACCGTGGATGCCCCGGCCCAAATGGCACATCCCACCGACCCAAGTCCACAAAAACCCAACACGACGACACGAGTCAAGCGCGTCTCTTCCCCACTTCCCCTCGTCCCTCCTAGCTTGACTAGCTAGGGTTTTACTTTCCCCTCCGCCCTCCGGCAAGTTCTTACCGGCGCACCCGGCCTCGCCCCATCACCATGACGCTCGCCGAGCTGCTCCGCGCCGATCTCGAGGAGCACGAGATCGAGGTGATCCTCCATTCCGACCCCTCCCCCCTCTCCGATCTGGTGCCGTGTCAGACAGAAAATGATTATTTCGCCTCTCCCTGCTTGTTCGGGTCCTACGTCGGCTTATTTTGTTGCGGCAGCGGTGTCAGGACGGTAGATCTCGTCTGTTTATGTCGCCTAGGTTGCAGAGCTTTGTCCTTGTTTCTGCGCTTATCCTGCAATTTTCCATGGGGGAGGGCAGCGGCCCAGCCCAGGCCTTGTGATGCCTGCTGTCCATCTAGGAGTTCAGTTTCAGAGTTTGCTAATACTACTATCCTTTGGTATTTCTGGAGCCAACTTTGTTGTGATAGGCCCTGTGATTGGTGACTTGTTTGTCAGCTGTTCCTTATTATATACTGATTGTGGTTCCCTTTTGTTGCGTATTGAAATGCTACTGTCGTTTATTATGGATACAAAATCTGAAGGGAGTTTTAAGGGAGCATAGAGAAATCATTCAACTTTGGTGATTTCTATAGTAAAAATGTGGCCTTGTTTGTTTGAAATTAGCTTTGGAAGTCTGTTAGAAACCTAACTACCTTGTGCTTATGCTTATATGCTGTACGCCATATTTTCTGTAGCAACAATGCAGATGTGTGAGCATAACTTTCTGTTGTCAACACAGACGACAGTTCCTTGTTATTTACATACTCTTCTTCTTTCTGCTTTTGGACTGTCATTTCCTTTGATCTTCTGCTGATGCTACTTAGTATGTACTCACATCTTCTTGCTGGGATGATAAAATTGTTCGTAGACTGTTTACCTGTTTTTCATTTCTGCTTATGGATAACTCTGTTTTTATTACTCTGCATGTCCCCTGTTTAGTGTTTACTGCTTACAACAGTCAAGTAATATGATCTTTTAATGCATACTCTTAAGGAAGATGAGCCTATCCTTGAGGATGATGATGACGACGAAGATGATACCGAGGATGAGGATGAAAAAAATGACGATGATGTTGAGGGTATGTTGTAATTCTGTGGTTACTTTTGTTCAGTTCAAGACTTCAAGTAGCCACTTAGCTACAGATAAGCCTATTTCTTATTGTAATGCTGCCTTGTTCTAACATAAATTTAAACTTCGGAAGTTATTGACCATACCAAAATTTCAAATCAAACTTTACTTATCCGTATTGACCTCTTTTGGTTCATTTTGACCTGTTTTCTATTTGCCGATTAGACAATAGCCAGTTTGTACCCTCTAATATTCTGTTCTTTCCATACCATTGCTATGCCTTTGTGGTTTTTATTCTTATTTTTTTGGACTCTATCATATTTACTTATTCCTGTATTATTCAGAACTGTCTCTACACAGTTTATAGTTTCCTTGAGTACTGCCTGCCATTTGTATATAATATTCACCTATGTACTGTGGTGGCACGTTGTATCAATATTAATCTGCATTAACATATGCATGAATGTTCGTATGTAGCATTTAGTTTGATAGGAGCAAATCCTCTAATGCAAACTCTTGCTTTTGCTATTATAGTCCTGCTATGTGAACCATTTCGATGCATTTAGTATGACGTGATGCTGGAACTAACATTATACGAGTAGCTAATCCTTTGTACCTTACCTAAGAGGCAAAACAAAAGGGATATCTTGTTCATTTTTAGAAAATATGATAATTGATACCAACAAGACTTGACTGCAGTCACAGTTTCTGTTCGGTCTTGCTTGAGAAAAGGGATGTGTTGTTTGAATGTTACACTTGCCATTTCCAGTGGTTAAAAATAAAAATTCATGGAGTGAACTATGTCTAGTTGTAGAATTCTGGTCTTATGCAAAATTTAGAAAGTCTTGACAATATATCTGTGCTTTCTGGGACTAGGAGGTGATGCTGGTGGAAGATCTAGGCAGAGTAGGAGTGAGAAGAAGAGCAGGAAAGCCATGGAGAAGCTTGGCATGAAGGCCATTACTGGTGTGAGCCGTGTAACTATCAAGAAGAGCAAGACCGTGAGCATCTTGACCACTTCAGGCCATTGTTCCCTATATGCTGGTGGTTGTTGCACTGTCTTAACTTTTCCACATAATTGCAGGTTATGTATGTCCTCTCGAAGCCAGATGTGTTCAAGAGCTCGCAGTCAGACACCTATGTCATGTTCGGGGAGCTCAAGGTCGAGGACCCGAGCACTCAGCTGCCGACACAAGCGGCGGAACAGTTCAAGGCGCCAGGCCTGAGCAGTGTGATCTCGAAGGACGAGCCATCCGTGGCAACAGCCCAGGACGATGAGGAGGTCGATGACACTGACGTTGACCAGAAGGACGTCGAGCTCGTGATGACGCAGACCTCGGTGTCGAGATCCAGGGCTGTGAAGGTGCTCAAGGCTGTGGATGGCGACATTGTCAGCGCCATCATGGAGTTGACTAACTAGGCGCTAGAAGGTGGAATTTTGTCCTGATAGCAGGGTGTGGGATTGCAAAGCAGTTTCTGGTCATGTCAGCTTGAAACTTGAATGTTGCAGTTGCTGGATTGGTAGCTCTGTTTTTCTGTTAACCAAACTAGTACTCTCATGTAGGTTTCCTAGGCGATTTAACATCTGATGTTCAGCAAACTGCATGCTCTTTTGGGAAAATCTGAATCTTCTGTGCACCAAATTTTGTTTTCAAATGCATGTATTCGTGTTTGAGGCAATATCTATGTCGTTCGAGTTAGCTATTAGATTTTATTCCCAAACTCCAACCATTGTGACATTGTGTGATTTAGAAACAATTAAGATCGGACTCCTTCAGTTTTGCGTGACGAGCATTTTCTGCTGTTGATAAGATGAACAGCTTTGAAGAGTCTTTGGGTATGTTTGCATTTTGACAAAAGTATACCACACCAAATTTGTTGCTTTGACCATATCCATTTAATCTGTTTTTGTTTGGAGGATGGTTGTCAACTTCTTGCATATACTAGTAAACGTGCACGTGCGACGCACATATAAACCGGACGATATATTTCCTCATTCATCCTAGTTAAGAGGCAATTATTCAAAAAAAAAATAAGAATATTTTGCATGGCATGAAACGACAAATGTTACGGTCTCATTCGGGAAACGGTTGCGCCTATTGTGATGTATAGGAAAAATTAATATGGCTTGAAACGATGAATGTTCATGTCTCTGACACACAAATATACATGAAACTGGACAACGCCCTAACTAACATGGAACTGCCATTAGGCGTAAATTTCAAAGTCATTAAATAAGCTAATCTATGTTCAATAAACCTTTCTATCCCAAATTTCATAGAACTCGCAACTCCCTAACTAATATGGAATTACCATTAGCCGCAAATTACAAAGTCAATGAATAAGCTAATGCTAGTATACAATTCTAGTGAGCACCTTAATTTTTAGACTAATGAAATAGCCAATGTTCTACAAAATAAATGGATTTGAAACTACCTAGTGGGCTACAATCCTAGTAATTGAGCAATCCATACACACTTTTTATAATAAATGGATTTTGCTTGAATATAGCAAACTAACTTGCCGTACAGTTCTACAATAGAAAATCCAGAACCATAGAAGTACAGGGAGATTGAAAAAGCATGTCTGACGTGTTCTTCGCAGCAGATAATTTTGGTATTTTCTTCTAAATCAAACTTACTCTATATGCCATGAACTGAACCAAACTGAAGTATACTTATTAAATCTAGACTAACCACACTCTTCTAATACATCAATCAGGAAACAGTTTCAAAATATATACAAATAAGAGCATCCTGAGTAGGTTACTTGTTAGTCACAACAGACACAAATTTCAAATTTCCTTCAAGAAATAACATCATTGGTACTATGGCTTATGGTCAGTAGTGTCGCTAATGGTCAAATACATTACACTTCACTGGAAAACTTTAGAACACCGGAGCAAATACTTTTAGCAGTTTGAACTTCAGACATAATTGTCTTGAACAAATATCCAACTGTAGCACTCTGCACATGGGGGAAAAAACCCATGGTTAGATACTATGCACTGGAAAAAATAAGTTTGAAATACGAAGGTCTAAGATTTCAGAGTATTGCGTCATCTCATATGAAACTAATAATTTGGGAACAATTCCTACATGCCTAGCACCAAGAGCAAAGATATTTGTACGAGCATAATGAGTAGAATTCAATTCTGAATATAAAGAAAAGGCCACAAAGATGACTTTGGTTTTCATTGCCATGTGAGAATCGAGACTTGAATATTTCATCATTCACGTCCGATGACATACAATATACTCATACAGCTCCTTGCATTAGTGTTTTCATAATTAACAAAATGAATAAAAAGGCTAGAAATAGAGCCTTATGTGCGATCAATGCAGCATACTACTAAACAATGGATCCAGAATGCACCGGAGCTAGTCTGGAAGGCAGAAAACAAAAGGCCTCTTTAAAGACCTTGAGAGAAAAAATACCATGGAAAGTAAAGGTTAAATATCGGACCAAATCATTATCCTTGGGGCCAATCCTGTATTAGTAATACAGATGGTCTAAAATGTTCTGCGGGGTCTAGCTCGAGACCTGTGCATGGCCGGAAGAGATGACCTCATGGAGGGTGGTGCCATGGAGGTTGCACCTGTACATCAGAATAGTAGACCAACTCATATTTTAGAATGAAGATGGTCCATTTGTATCTCCTATTTGGAGTTCGTATTACCAATTGGAAAAGAGGAATTATGAGTGACATCGACATTATCTTTGTTTGAGGCCTGTTTTCCTTTTAGCCGCGCAATCTGTTGCTTATTTAAGCACTCTGCCCTCTGGTCCTTGGATAGGCCGGCATACCAACTGGTGCCACTTCTTAACTTTCAGCCACCATTTACTTCTTCAAGACGATGACTCGCGGAGCTTATAGATGTACACCCTACAATAAAATAGGAGATGAATTTATAAACAAGTAGTAATAGGTGCAACAATACAATCTAATATGAAGTGGATGAATATCCCATCTGTATGTGTGTTGGTTATGTTGCTAAAAGCATTACATTGCACAGACCCTACTGAAGAAGCATGTATGTGTGCCATCGGATCATGGGTAACACTATCCCCAGCTGAAGGAATCTTCTGTTGGAGGTTTACACGACGCCGGTGCAGGGATGTTGGAGGTTTACACTATCCCTATCTGTATGTGATTTAAAATGTCAGGGTTATGTATCAACATATGTACAGATTGCCCGTCTTCAGTAGCAGACGACAAGAGGCGTACCACATCAGCGATGACGATGTCAATTTCTTTGACGAAGCTCTCTCTCTCTTCTCATACTCGGCAGCGGTTTGAAACAAAAAGAGCAGCAACAAAAAAGGTTCAGACAAATTAAAACGTGATTTCATTTTTTTCTTTTGAAAATCAAAGGAGAATAAGATAAGAATAAGTTGAAAGCATTCATGATTCATCCATGTCGATCCCACGGACCTTGGCGATCATGCCAACGCCCATCTCCATGGAGAGCTTGGTGAGGAAGAGGTCGTCGACGAGGAGGCACTCCCTGAACCCTCTGAAGCCCAGCAGCCAGCGGAGCAGCGGCGAGCGCTCCATCTCCGCGAAGCGCTGCACGCCGTCACCCGTGACGTGGCCACCCTCCACTGCCGCGGCGAGGTCCGCCGGCAGGCTGGAGAGCTTCCTCCCCTCCTGCGCCAGCACGAATAGCGCCTCCCCCGGTGGCCGCCCCACTCGCCGCCGCCGTCCCCTATTTCGCGATGGCGGCTGCCGCCGTTGTTGTTGCCGCCGCCGTTGTCGTTGCCGTTGTTGCCGAGGAGGGCGAGGGGGAGGAGGGTGGGGAGGAGGGGGCGGGGAATGGCAAGGTGGAGGCGGAGTGGGAGGGAGCGGAGGAGGGAGAGGCGGGAGGGGGGATTCTGGCTATGAAGGCGGGGGTGGAGGTGGAGCTGGCCGAGGTGGGGTGAGGAGGATTGGTGGCGGTGGGCGGAGGGGGAGGAGTGCAGCATTGGGGAGTAGGAGGCCATGGCTGGCGGCGAGGGGAGGGGGGGATGGGGAAGGCGGCGGCAGGGACGACATGAGGAGGATAGGAGCAACCGACGGGAGAGCGTGGGGCTCGCGTGGGTTTTTTTTCCTCGAGCGTGGGGGACGGATGACGGGGGTCGATCGTGGGATTAGTGGGATGAGCTAACCGTGGTTTGCTGCTAAACATTCAGATGATTTGGACGGTTAGATCTTTTGATTAGATGGATGAGATAAATTGGTTCTCCGCCCTCTTGTGTTTTTATAGGGGTAGTAGATAAATACTGTTTTGTCAAACTCTGGTTTGTTTTCCTGGCGAATGTTCCAACTTATGGGCAATCAAAACCTCAACCATTATTTCCACTAGCTATGTTTTCATCTGAGGCATAAACCAAACATACACTTGGCCTCTTGGTGCCCACAAGGCCATCCAAAGGCTTGTGCAAAGTCCTGCAGATACATCGTTTTCTCTGAGTCAGTTTTAATCTTTTGATGCATATATGTAATGCTAAGCTGTAAATTGTGCTCCGGTAAAAAAGTAAGGTTGTCAATCGTACTACTGGAGAAAAAGAGAAATGTAGACCGATGAACTTAATGTGATGTGTACTTTGGCGGATTCTCCGCTTCCTGCACACGAAACTGCACGAGCGCCTTTCTCTGTCTTGGCCTGTTTATCTCCCGTCGGTTTTTTCTATCCTCTAGTGGCCCTATGAATCTCAACTGCCTCCACCTCGCGAGTCCACCCACCGCGCTTCCTCTCTCCTACCACCACCGTTGTTCTGGAGGGGCATAGCGATTCCGACAACCAATGATGCGACAAGCTACACTCTCCTGGTTCTGAATGTGCACACCGCTAGGTTCTCATGAGTCAATTGAGGGGGGCCGAGGAGGAGAGGCATGACGCCACAAAGTTGTGTGGCACCTCCGGCAGATCTGCACTGCCGTCTTCTCATGTTGGCTCCTCCGCGTGTTAGTCAGCGCTGCAATTGCAATTGCTTTGTTTCCTAAAAAATACTTGCAATTCTGGCCAATCGACACCCCATACGATTTCTAAAGATGATGTGTTTCCATATGCCTAACATTCATATTTCATAGCAGATTGCGTCACCCAAACCATCTTTCATTGTCACGTCTCTCTCTCTCTTCATGTTTGGCTGAGAAAGTATTGGTCAGGCTTCCCTTGCCGAAAAAGGATTCCCCCCGCTATGTATTCCAAAGCAACCAACACCGATACAAGGATAGCTGGAGTGAACAGCACAGCAAACCCAAAAGAAAAAGAAGAAGAAACAAATGCCAACAACGGCAGCTCGACAAAGCGCGGATGACCCGCCACCGTTACGCCCTCCAGACACAAACCACCACAACCCGAGGCTTCGAACCACCGCGTACCAAGCAGCACCTCCAAGAAGGATTGCGACGCCGACGCTGCTGCTGCCCGGACATGTTCTAGAGTTTCCCCCGGCACGCGGAGGGAGGTGGGGGATGGATATCACCGACACCCTCCAGGGAGGAATGGTGGCACCCGCAGGTGTCACCGCATCGAAGCCGAAAAACCGGCAAGGATTTCTCCCGCACTCCATCCCCACCGCCCAACGGACCGGAGCCGACCAGCCAGACCACCGCCCACCAGCATGCGTCATCACGGTTGCGCCGCCACCCACACCGCCTCACTGCGGACACCAACACGAGGCCAAAAGGACTGGAGAGAAGCGCCCCGTGGAGGGAGAAGCAACACCGAAGCCGAACGGGAGGGAACCATCTCCATCGCCATTGTGCGGGAGGCCAGAACCTCCGGCACCGTCGCGGTAGCCGTCCGGACGCGGCAGCAGGGCATGCCAGGCCACCCCTGACCTAGCCAGGCCCGAAACAGGCCCGCTAAGCCCCGCCGCCACGCTGCAGCAAGCCGGCGATGGCGCCGCCAGCACCCTGCCGTTCTTCGCCTCTCCCCCGCCTCCTGGAGGATGCGCCGCAGCCGCACCCCATCGCCAGCCCGCCCGGGCCCAGATGGGGCCCGAAGGGCCTAGATCTGGGCTGAGCGGGCGCCGCCAGAACGCGCCGCCGCGCTACCCCGCCGCCAACGGCGACGCCACCGCCCAGCCATCCTCCCGTGCAGCTCCAGGACCCCGCCGCCACGCCGGACCGCCACCGCCTAGGGACACCCCCCAGCCCGCTCCGTCCCGCGCCAGAGGAGTGCCGAGAGGGGAATTGCGAGGGGGCCGCCGCCGCCAGCGTCGCCCGGGCCAGACCCGGCGGCGAGCGCCGACGACGGCGGCGGGGAGGGAAGGAGGAGGGAGGGTCGCTGGAGAAGGAGATCGGGGCGCGGTCGGTCGCCCGCGGAGGCGACGCGGTCGCGAGAGCCTGAAGAGCTCTTTCCGGCCAGGCTTCCCTTATAAGTGTCGGTCAGGCTTTGGCTGAGAAAAGTTGGTGAGCACATTAGCTTCCCTTATAATTGTAGTTTCTCCAAAGAGATTTGGTTACATCTGTGTGCCTTGCTCCATCACCCCTAGCTCACCCTAGTCTCTACAGTAAACACGGATTTGCCAAGCTAGTAAGAGATGGTGCGTTCGGAGCCTGAACTGATAGCCAAAGTTGTGCTCAACATTACAGCCTCGTACACCATATGAAATTTGTGTAACTAGCAAACTGCTCTAATCTTCGATGATACCATTACCACCTCCCTCCCCCTCGCGGTCGCATGTGTCCTTGAAGATTGCAAATGACATGTCATCCCTATTTACATTGTTAGAATAGCCTACTGCTATCTTTCTTCTGTAGAGCCTCTATTTTCCTTTTTGATCTGTGCTAGGTTGTAAATTTTATCCGTTCATGAATCAACTCCAAGCTGATATATACATACCATATAGCACAGTAGAAAATCTCAATATCATGGAGTTTAAAATCAATGGTTTCTACATCTAAGAAAAATCTCAGAGTTTGTGCAGCATGAAGCATCAGTGGTGGGATTGCCAGTGGTTCCATTGTAGCCAGATCAAACTTTTAGTTAGCATTCGCTATAGGATAGAAGGGATGGCTAGGAGCCTTCAGTCATGTCATCATGAATCGGAGTTGCATTTTTGCACATTTCAACTATTGAAATGTAGGTTTTGCAGTCCTTTAACGTCCGACCATGCGCTCTAGTGGAAGTTGGCTGTTTCATAGCCTTCCTGTTCAGCGATATACTCCAGGTTAACTATTATTGTGGGAATAATTATACAATGTTATTATCTTGCACCAGTCCCTAAGTCAAATACATCTTCACCAACCGTGTACGTCGTCGAAGGAGTCGGGACGTTGATGTCAGTATGCAGACCATCACATTTGCTACCTCTCCTCACGACCACGTCAAGCTCCTCCTGATCTGGCGCTTCCCCGGCAGTAATGGCGTGATCGTCTACAAGAGCTTGCACTTCCGCGCCTCATACTGAAATCATGAAGATAATTCCCTGCCTAGCTCCAAACCGCCTTGCAAGTGTGTTCGCTTGTGTTTTCAGGGAGGTACTGATTCTTTGCGTGCGTTTTCCAGGCAAGATTCACTCTCTTGTCCGCACTGTGAACGACCACCCTCTGTCAACCAGCGTTGTCCCTTTCCTTCCCGTGGATACTCTAGCTCTACAAGACCTGAGCCAATCAGAACAAAATCCTCCATGGAGAGTGTCCTTCCCAACAACTATTCTTTCCAGCGCAGTAATACTGCAGCAAGTGAGATAATTGGAAGGAATACCTCGTCCAAGAATGCCTTTCCGCACACCTCTCATTCCTAACGCACATTTATCTGATATACCAAATTAGTACAGCTAGTGTGGGTGTCTGGTATTCATCTCCTCTGATAGTTCAGGTAAAAGATGCTATAAGGTAGATAGGAGGGTACACAAGAAGACTGCATGCAAGGATAGGAGGCTGACATGCATGCTTTGGGCTTTATAGGTGTGACAATACCCATAGGTTGGTGCTCATGATAATTAGCTCCGATCCATATGAAAAGGCAATATTTCAGACAAATAACTATGTCTCCAACATGTGAAATATATTGTCATACAATATATGTGCCAATTCCTAAGTATATACTTCCTAATCGCCTTCATATACCTGAGCAGGTGACGCGAGGGACGAAATGTTTCGTTCTAGTTTAAGATTGAGAAAGTAACCACTAGAGGTGACGGGAAACATCACCTCCCATTGAAAATATAATCCACATTGATACATTAAGGTGTCAAACCCAAGTTTTGATTCCTGGTGGTCTTGGGGTACCACCACCCTCCTAACCAATTAACAACTAGTTAATTACCACTAATTCACCTGCTTTGTGAAACTTTTTGGTGTACCTACTTTGTTCACTAAAAGGATAACTTTTGTCTCGGTCAAAACACCGAGTGAGACCCATGAGCAACTCATATCCACAAGATAGCTCGCAAGCCCCTGCATGACAACACCAAGTACGCTCTTGAGGTGCAATCTATCGGCTACATATAACTGACAGGATGTGTCTTAGTTTTCTAAATATCTCTAATGATTGTTTTATGTCCTAGGATATACTCCTACTTAGCATTGAATATTGTCATGGTAATTAAAATAAAAGATATAGAACTGCTTTAACGTAAAAAAATCCCCTATTATTGTCTTTTTCCCGCCGCTGTTACATCTGGACTGGTCCTGCACGTCCTCAAACATTTTGGGGCATCGTTGTCACTTTATACCATGGTTTTCACTTTCAGTGAGATTTCAACAAAATTCACTGAATTTCATTAATTTCAGCAGACACTGAAATATTACTTTTCGGCCAAAAAAATTCAGCAATTTCAGTAGTACACATAAATTCAAATGTTTTTCAAAATTTTCAAATTTTTAATTGAATTCAAGTGAATGTTTCGGCCCTTTGACAGAAATGAAAACCGAAATTCGCTGAAATTTGATGATTTCAGTTGGTGCTGAAATTTTTCTGAAACTGAAATTGAAAACCATTACACAACCGTGGCACAAGTATCTGACTTCCTGGTTTCACTCTTATTGTTTACATAGTTTTCCTTGAATATGAAGGAAATGGCTATTTTGATTTGGTTCAAACTGCAAATTATTAAAATTCTTATACTGTTTGTGGGCTGATCACTCTTGAACTAATTATGCAAGTATTTCACTGGTGATAAAAAAAAAAATCAAATTTTGTGTACCAAAGGTTTTTCTCCTCAAAGCTATAGAAAATTAAATCAGAATAAATCGGAGGGCAAGCTGTGATGTATCTTTGCTTGGTCTCCCTTGCGCGAGCACACTACTGATATAGCTTTTTCGGCTTCACCCCATATAATTTTTCGGGGCGATGTGTTTCCATATGCCTCCCATTCATATTACATCGATCCAACCCATCATTTATTGTCAATGCACTCTCGTTGGGGAGCCTCGCCCATGTTCGTGTTTGTTTGATTTCTAGTACTATCCTAGTAACATAGTTATAGGCCGCAAGAAGTAGACTACAACACAGCGCTTCCTCCTTTATAAGTCCTGGTCATACTTAGACTGAGGAAGGTTGGTGAGCACATTAGCATTTTTTTCTCATTAATTTTGCTATAAAGTCCTAGAGTTTGCATTGTACCTGGGCCTTAATTTCCCTTTCTCAAAAGAGGTTTTTCTACACACGTCTGCTCTGCTCCATTGTCCTCCTGGCCTCTACACACAACACTGATTTGCCAATGTGGTGAAAGACGGTGTCTTTGGATTTTGATGCCTGTACCAAAGATGAGAAGCCATACTCGGCGTTTTGGCCTCATACACCATCTAAATGCGGTGGGAGTTGACTCCCTCAACTCGCATTCCCCTTCCTACTTAAACTTCCATTATCTTCAAGCAATTCGTTGACTTTTAATCTCCTCACCCCTCCTACTTGGTAAATTCAGAATCTGTTTCCTCGCCCCTCAACCAACATGTCAGACTTTTAATATACCACAGAAAAATGACTAGTACAAATGTTTTTGCTCGCAGCAACATATCTCCCAAATCTGTTTCCATCCCAGACCAATTCTCTGCTACAAAATCCTTAATCCTAGCCTCTCCAACATGCCACCTGCAGACACAGTCGTTGAGAGAACTATACCCAGAAACAGTAGAGAAGAATAACTCTTCAGACCCAAAACCTGTGTTGTACCACCCCCACCATGATACGTTCTCCCAACTCCGTCTCAACGCCTGCCGCTCCGCTGGCTCCCTGCCCAGCTTCCCATGTCTGCCCCGCCAACGCACTTGGCCATGGCCACTCCGTCCTCTGCCGCGACCGTGGTCGTTCCGACGCACCTTCGGCCGTCCAACTCCAACAAAAGCTTCACAAGTGCATGCTGCATGGTCAGGCAAAGTGAGATTTGAGTGGATCAGACAGTGTTCACAACCAAATCCATTCCACTGCTCAAATTGCTAGTAGCAAAGCTCCACCTCATTTCCTCTTCTTCACTGTCGAGGTGCTAGTACTGTTGAATATGGAATGAGTATGAACCTTTTTGACCGGCTCAATACAGAATACTATATGAAAACAAAGCAACGACGGAAGAGAACAAACATTTTCCATTTGCTCTAGTGGGACAACCGTACCATCCAGATATGGGAAAGACAGACAAGACAACTCCTGCGTAGTAGGAAGAAGATCATCAACACATCATGTCAGTTTTCTATTAAGATTTCAGATATGCTCGTAAACAATCCATAGCTCATATAGCTGGTAAAGGTCACAAATGTTCCGTACAAAACACAAGTGGGAGGTGTTGGACCTCCATTAAGGTATATTTTCTGTTTGATCGAACCATTTCAATAGCTAAGCCATCAAATTCCTTTGGTAAATTCAGAATCATGATTCCACATACCTGACGATCTGGCATACTATTCCACTATATTCTGAATAATATTTAAACCTCGGTTTAGACTAAAATTAGTCGACAGCCTGATTGTGTATCTCTGACCAAGTCTAGTACCTTGAAATTTTATGATTAAACCATAAACAATCTTATATATTGAAAAGCACCATCAACTGCAGTAAAATTCAGAAAAACCCGAATACTATACCCATGATCTATTTCCACATCGTATGTGTGGCCTGAACTACGAAAATAATTCATGCACGAGGGAAAGTGATTTAGTACCGATGATCAATCTAAGAGAAAGTTCCCAATACGAGGTGCGAACTAACCATGGTTTGCAGAATCACATCGGCAAAAAGAACTGCAAAACTATCTTCTTCACCAAACGAAGTTGCAGAAGCTAACGAATACAGGCAAATAATCCAGCTCCATAACTGCTGTGCAAAGCAATCTACATAACAATATCTGAAAATACGCTGCAAGTTTAACCATAGTAAGAATCGAGAAAACATAACATTTTCTATTTCCTGCAGGCATTATAGCACAGAAACATCAATAAGAACACAATCATCTTAAATTCTTAATCCATACCAAATAGTTCAATGATTCCTGATAGTTCAAATAGAGAATTC
>NC_053024.1:696344300-696428928 GCF_003073215.2 Triticum urartu
ACTTCAAAGACGTTTTGAACGTCATGGACCATATGAGATGTTCCAGGAGTTGAAGTTAATATTTCAAGCAAATACCCGAGTTGAGAGATATGAAGTCTCCAACAAGTTCTATAGCTAAAAGATGGAGGAGAATCGCTCAACTAGTGAGCATGTGCTCAGATTGTCTGGGTACTACAATCGCTTGAATCAAGTGGGAGTTAATCTTCCAGATAAGATAGTGATTGACAGAATTCTCTAGTCACCATCACCAAGTTAGTAGAACTTCGTGATGAACTATAATATGCAAGGGATAACGGAAACAACTCCCAAGCTCTTCGTGATGCTGAAATCAACGAAGGTAGAAATCAAGAAAACATCAAGTGTTGATGGTTGACAAGACCACTAGTTTGAAGAAAAGGGCAAAGGGAAGAAGGGGAACTTCAAGAAGAACGGCAAGCAAGTTGCTGCTCAAGTGAACAAACCCAAGTCTGATCCTAAGCCTGAGACTAAGTGCTTCTACTGCAAAGGGACTGGTCATTGGAAGTGGAACTGCCCCAAGTATTTGGCGGATAAGAAGATGGCAAGGTAAACAAAGGTATATTGGATATACATGTTATTGATGTGTACCTTACTAATGCTCGCAGTAGCACCTGGGTATTTGATACTGGTTTTGTTGCTAATATTTGCAACTCGAAACAGGGAGTACGGATTAAGCGAAGATTGGCTAAGGACGAGGTGACGATGCGCGTGGGAAACGGTTCCAAAGTCGATGTGATCGCGGTCGGCACGCTACCTCTACATCTACCTTCGGGATTAGTATTAGACCTAAATAATTGTTATTTGGTGCCAGCGTTGAGCATGAACATTATGTCTGGATCTTGTTTAATGCGAGACGGCTATTCATTTAAATCAGAGAATAATGGTTGTTCTATTTATATGAGTAATATCTTTTATGGTCATGCACCCTTGAAAAGTGGTCTATTCTTATTGAATCTCGATAGTAGTGATACACATATTCATAATGTTGAAGCCAAAAGATGCAGAGTTGATAATGATGGTGCAACTTATTTGTGGCACTGCCGTTTAGGTCATATCGGTGTAAAGCGCATGAAGAAACTCCATACCGAGGGACTTTTGGAGCCACTTGATTATGAATCACTTGATACTTGCGAACCGTGCCTCATGGGCAAGATGACTAAAACACCGTTCTCCGGTACTATGGAGAGAGCAACAGATTTGTTGGAAATCATACATACAGATGTATGTGGTCCAATGAATATTGAGTCTCGTGGCAGATATCGTTATTTTCTCACCTTCACAGATGACTTAAGCAGATATGGGTATATCTACTTAATGAAACATAAGTCTGAAACATTTGAAAAGTTCAAAGAATTTCAGAGTGAAGTTGAAAATCATCGTAACAAGAAAATAAAGTTTCTACGATCTGATCGTGGAGGAGAATATTTGAGTTACGAGTTTGGTGTACATTTGAAGCAATGCGGAATAGTTTCGCCACTCACGCCACCTGGAACACCACAACGTAATGGTGTGTCCGAACGTCGTAATCGTACTTTACTAGATATGGTGCGATCTATGATGTCTCTTGCTGATTTACCGCTATCGTTTTGGGGTCATGCTTTAGAGACGGCCGCATTCACGTTAAATAGGGCACCATCGAAATCCGTTGAGACGACGCCTTATGAACTATGGTTTGGCAAGAAACCAAAGTTGTCGTTTCTGAAAGTTTGGGGCTGCGATGCTTATGTGAAAAAGCTTCAACCTGATAAGCTCGAACCCAAATCGGAGAAATGTGTCTTCATAGGATATCCAAAGGAAACTATTGGATACACCTTCTATCACAGATCCGAAGGCAAGACTCTTGTTACTAAATTCAGAAACTTTCTGGAGAAGGAGTTTCTCTCGAAAGATGTGAGTGGGAGGAAAGTAGAAATTGATGAGGTAACTGTACCTGCTCCCTTATTGGAAAGTAGTACATCACAGAAAACTGTTTCTGCGACACCTACACCAATTAGTGAGGAAGCTAATGATAATGATCATGAAACTTCAGGACAAGATACTACTGAACCTCGTAGATCAACCACAGTGAGATCCGCGCCAGAGTGGTACGGTAATCCTGTTCTGGAAATCATGCTGCTAGATCATGATGAACCTACGAACTATGAAGAAGCGATGGCGAGCCCAGATTCCGCAAAATGGCTTGAAGCCATGAAATCTGAGATGGGATCCATGTATGAGAACAAAGTATGGACTTTGGTTGACTTGCCCGATGATCGGCAAGCAATTGAGAATAAATGGATTTTCAAGAAGAAGACTGACGCTGATGGTAATGTTACTGTCTACAAAGCTCGACTTGTCGCAAAAGGTTTTCGACAAGTTCAAGGGGTTGACTACAATGAGACCTTCCCACCCATAGCTATGCTTAAGTCTGTCCGAATCATGTTAGCAATTGCCGCATTTTATGATTATGAAATTTGGCAGATGGATGTCAAAACTGCATTCCTGAATGGATTTCTGGAAGAAGAGTTGTATATGATGCAACCGGAAGGTTTTGTTGATCCAAAGGGAGCTAACAAAGTATGCAAGCTCCAGCGATCCATTTATGGACTGGTGCAAGCATCTCGGAGTTGGAATATACGCTTTGATAAGTTGATCAAAGCATATAGTTTTATACAGACTTGCGGTGAAGCCTGTATTTACAAGAAAGTGAGTGGGAGCACTACAGCATTTCTGATAAGTATATGTGTATGACATATTGTTGATCGGAAATAATGTAGAATTATTCTGCAAAGCATAAAGGAGTGTTTGAAAGGATTTTGTCAAAGAAAACCTCGGTGAAGCTGCTTACATATTGAGCATCAAGATCTATAGAGATAGATCAAAACGCTTGATAAGTTTTTTTTTCAATGAGTACATACCTTGACAAGATTTTGAAGTAGTTCAAAATGGAACAGTCAAAGAAAGAATTCTCGCCTGTGTTACAAGGTGTGAAATTGAGTAAGACTCAAAGCCCGACCACGGCAGAAAATAGAATGAGAATGAAAATCATTCCCTATGCCTTGGCCATAGGTTCTATAAAGTATGCCATGCTGTGTACCAGACGTATTGTATACCCTACACTAATTTTCGCAAGGGAGTACAATAGTGATCTACGAGTAGATCACTGGACAGCGGTCAAAAATTATCCTTAGTGGAATAAGGATATGTTTCTCGATTATGGAGGTGACAAAAGGTTCGTCGTAAAAGGGTTACGTCGATACAAGTTTTGGCACTGATCTGGATGACTCTTAGTCTTCATCCGGATACATATTGAAAGTGGGAGCAATTAGCTAAAGTATCTCCGTGCAAAGCCATTGTAGACATAGAAAATTGCAAAATACTTACGGATCTGAATATGGCAGACCCATTGACTAAACTTCTCTCACAAGCAAAACATGATCACATCTTAGTACTCTTTGGGTGTTAATCATATAGAGATGTGAACTAGATTATTGACTCTAGTAAACCCTTTGAGTGTTGGTCACATGATGATGTGAACTATGGGTGTTAATCACATGATGATGTGAACTATTGATGTTAAATCACATGGCGATGTGATCTAGATTATTGACTCTAGTGCAAGCGGGAGACTGAAGGAAATATGCCCTAGAGGCAATAATAAAGTTATTATTTATTTCCTTATATCATGATAAAAGTTTAATTATTCATGCTAGGAATTGTATAACCGGAAACATAATACATGTGTGAATACATAGACAAACAAAGTGTCACTAGTATGCCTCTACTTGACTAGCTCGTTAATCAAAGATGGTTATGTTTCCTAACCATGAACAAAGATTTGTTATTTGATTAACGAGGTCACATCATTAGTTGAATGATCTGATTGACATGACCCATTCCATTAGCTTAGCACCCGTTCGTTTAGTATGTTGCTATTGCTTTCTTCATGACTTTTACATGTTCCTATGACTATGAGATTATGTAACTCCCGTGTGCCGGAGGAACACTTTGTGTGCTACCAAATGTCACAACGTAACTGGGTGATTATAAAGGTGCTCTACAGGTGTCTCCAAAGGTACATGTTGGGTTGATGTATTTCGAGAATAGGATTTGTCACTCCGATCGTCGGAGAGGTATCTCTGGGCCCTCTCGGTAATACACACCACTTAAGCCTTGCAAGCAATGCAACTAATGAGTTAGTTGCGAGATGATGTATTACAGAACGAGTAAAGAGACTTGCCGGTAACGAGATTGAACTAGGTATTGGATACCGACGATCGAATCTCGGGCAAGTAACATACCGATGACAAAGGGAACAACGTATGTTGTTATGCGGTCTGACCGATAAAGATCTTCGTAGCATATGTAGGAGCCAATATGGGCATCCAGGTCCCGCTATTGGTTATTGACCAGAGACATGTCTCGGTCATGTCTACATTGTTCTCGAACCCGTAGGGTCCGCACGCTTAAGGTTTCGATGACAGTTATATTATGAGTTTATATGTTTTGATGTACTGAAGGTTGTTCGGAGTCCCAGATGTGATCACGGACATAATGAGGAGTCTCGAAATGGTCGAGACATAAAGATTGATATATTGGACGACTATATTCGGACACCGGAAGTGTTCCGGATGATTTCGGAGAAAACCGGAGATCCGGAGGGTTACCGGAACCCCCTCGGGAGAAGTAATGGGCCATATGGGCCTTAGTGGTGAGAGAGAGGGGCAGCCAAAGGTGGGCCGCGTGCCTCCTCCCCCCTGGTCCGAATTGGACTAGGAGAGGGGGGGGCGGCGCCCCCCTTTCCTTCTCCCTCCCCACTTCTTTCCCCCTCCTAGTAGGAGTCCTACTCCTACTAGGAGGAGGACTCCTCCTTGACGCGCCATAGGGGCCGACCGGCCTCCTCCTCTCTTGAACCTTTATATACGGAGGCAGGGGCACCCCGGAGACACACAAGTTGATCCACGTGATCATATTCTTAGCCGTGTGCGGCGCCCCCTGCCACCATAGTCCTCGATAATATTGTAGCGGTGCTTAGGCGAAGCCCTGCGACAGTAGTACATCAAGATCGTCACCACGCCGTCATGCTGACGGAACTCTTCCCCGACACTTTGCTGGATCGGAGTCCGGGGATCGTCATCGAGCTGAACGTGTGCTAAAACTCGGAGGTGCCGTAGTTTCGGTGCTTGATCGGTCGGGCCGTGAAGACGTACGACTACATCAACCGCGTTGTCATAACGCTTCCGCTGTCGATCTACAAGGGTACGTAGATCACACTCTCCCCTCTCGTTGCTATGCATCACCATGATCTTGCGTGTGCGTAGGAATTTTTTTGAAATTACTACGTTCCCCAACAAACAGCTTGTCTCGCACTTCTACTTCACGGGATCTCCGATCACATAGAGTGGTTTACCATTATGGACAACTCATGCGGTGGGTCTCAAACCCATATCCATCGATGCATTATCTATCACATTACGTGATAGACCCTTTGTGAAGGGATCTGCCAAGTTTTTCGACGTTTGGATATAATCCAATGTAATAACTCCGGAGTTCCTCAATTTTCTGACAGATTTTAGTCTCCTCTTCACATGCCTTGAGGACTTCATATTGTCCTTAGAATTGTTTATCTTGACGATCACAGTTTGATTATTACAGTTCATCAGGATAGGGGGTATCGGTTTTTCAACCATAGGTAAGTCCATCAAGAGTTCATGAAGCCACTCTGCTTCAACAGTGGCAGTGTCTAATGCTGTGAGTTCTGCTTCCATAGTTGACCTCGTTAAGATGGTCTGCTTGCAAGACTTCCAGGAAACAGCGCCACCACCAAGTGTAAAAACATAACCACTTGTGGCCTTAATCTCATCAGCATCAGATATCCAGTTTGAGTCACTATAACCCTCCAGTACCCTTGGATACCCGGTGTAGTGAATCCCATAGCTCGCGGTGCCTTTCAAATAGCGCATAACTCTCTCAAGCGCATGCCAATGATCATCTCCCAGTTTTGACACAAACCGACTCAGCTTGCTCACAGCAAAAGAGATGTCAGGCCTCGTGGCACTCGGCAAATACATAAGCGAGCCAATAATCTGAGAATACCTTAGTTGATCTCTAGCAATTCGTCGATTCTTTCGAAGCAACACACTAGCATCATATGGAGTTGGAGAAGGCGTGCAGTCGCTATACCCAAAACCACTCAAGACCTTTTCCACATAATGAGACTGAAGCAGTGTGATCCCACCATTCTCATCTCTCAAAAGCTTGATGTTTAAGATAACATCAGCTACTCCTAGATCCTTCATCTCAAAACAGCGAGATAAGAAATCCTTAACCTCCTTGATTAAATCAAGTTTGGTTCCAAAGATCAATATGTCGTCGACATACAGACAAAGAATAATTCCTTCGCCCCCACCATAGCGATAGTACACGCACTTGTCACCATCGTTTACTACAAAGCCGGCAGCAGTTAATGTTCTTTCGAACTTCTCATGCCACTCCTTAGGAGCTTGTTTAAGGCCATATAAAGACTTTAATAACTTGCACACCTTTCCTTCTTGACCAGGTACTACAAAACCATCTGGCTGATCCATGTAAATTTCCTCCTTCAACTCTCCATTGAGGAAAGCTGCCTTAACGTCCATTTGATGAACGAGAAGACCATGTGAGGCAGCCAGTGATAGTAGCACCCGAATTGTGGTCAGTCTAGCCATGGGTGAGTAAGTATCAAAGAAGTCTTCACCTTCTTTCTGGGTATAACCCTTGGCCACAAGCCATGCCTTGTACTTTTCAATCGTACCATCAGGTCTAAGCTTCTTCTTGAACACCCACTTACATCCTACAGGTTTGCACCCATAAGGACGGTCAGTGATCTCCCAGGTACCGTTAGCTAAGATGGAATCCATCTCGCTACGTACAGATTCCTTCCAGTAGTCAGCATCAGGAGATGCATATGCTTCTGAAATAGTCCTGGGTGTGTCATCCACGAGGTACACAATGAAATCATCACCAAAAGACTTTGCAGTCCTCCGTCTCTTACTCCTCATAGGAGTTCCATTGTTACCCTCAATAGGATTCTCAACGTGTTCCATCGCAATGGTGGGTTCAGGAATTACAGTGAATTCCTCACTAGATGGAGTAGGTTTCTCCTGATTTGATGAACTCGACATATCCTTCATAGGAAATATGTCCTCAAAGAAAGTTGCATCATTTGATTCCATAATCGTACCAACATGCATGTCGGATACCTCAGATGTGACTAGTATGCCTCTACTTGACTAGCTCGTTATTCAAAGATGGTTATGTTTCCTAACCATTGACAAAGAGTTGTTATTTGATTAACGGGATCACATCATTAGGTGAATGATCTGATTGACATGACCCATTCCATTAGCTTAGCACCCGATCGTTTAGTATGTTGCTATTGCTTTCTTCATGACTTATAGATATTCCTATGACTATGAGATTATGCAACTCCCGTTTGCCGGAGGAACACTTTGTGTGCTACCAAACGGCACAACGTAACTGGGTGATTATAAAGGAGCTCTACAGGTGTCTCCAAAGGTACATGTTGGGTTGGCGTATTTCGAGATTAGGATTTGTCACTCCGATTGTCGGAGAGGTATCTCTGGGCCCTCTCGGTAATGCACATCACATAAGCCTTGCAAGCATTGCAACTAATGAGTTAGTTGCGAGATGATGTATTACGGAACGAGTAAAGAGACTTGCCGGCAACGAGATTGAACTAGGTATTGAGATACCGACGATCGAATCTCGGGCAAGTAACATACCGATGACAAAGGGAACAACGTATGTTGTTATGCGGTCTGACCGATAAAGATCTTCGTAGAATATGTAGGAGCCAATATGAGCATCCAGGTTCCGCTATTGGTTATTGACGATCCAAAGGGAGCTAACAAAGTATGCAAGCTCCGGCGGTCCATTTATGGACTGGTGCAAGCATCTCGGAGTTGGAATATACGCTTTGATAAGTTGATCAAAGCATATAGTTTTATACAGACTTGCGGTGAAGCCTGTATTTACAAGAAAGTGAGTGGGAGCACTACAGCATTTCTGATAAGTATATGTGTATGACATATTGTTGATCGGAAATAATGTAGAATTATTCTGCAAAGCATAAAGGAGTGTTTGAAAGGATTTTGTCAAAGAAAACCTCGGTGAAGCTGCTTACATATTGAGCATCAAGATCTATAGAGATAGATCAAAACGCTTGATAAGTTTTTTTTTCAATGAGTACATACCTTGACAAGATTTTGAAGTAGTTCAAAATGGAACAGTCAAAGAAAGAATTCTTGCCTGTGTTACAAGGTGTGAAATTGAGTAAGACTCAAAGCCCGACCACGGCAGAAAATAGAATGAGAATGAAAATCATTCCCTATGCCTTGGCCATAGGTTCTATAAAGTATGCCATGCTGTGTACCAGACGTATTGTATACCCTACACTAATTTTGGCAAGGGAGTACAATAGTGATCTACGAGTAGATCACTGGACAGCGGTCAAAAATTATCCTTAGTGGAATAAGGATATGTTTCTCGATTATGGAGGTGACAAAAGGTTCGTCGTAAAAGGGTTACGTCGATACAAGTTTTGGCACTGATCTGGATGACTCTTAGTCTTCATCCGGATACATATTGGAAGTGGGAGCAATTAGCTAAAGTATCTCCGTGCAAAGCATTGTAGACATAGAAAATTGCAAAATACTTACGGATCTGAATATGGCAGACCCGTTGACTAAACTTCTCTCACAGGCAAAACATGATCACACCTTAGTACTCTTTGGGTGTTAATCACATAGCAATGTGAACTAGAATACTGAATCTAGTAAACCCTTTGGGTATAGGTCACATGACAATGTGAACTATGGGTGTTAATCACATGGTGATGTGAACTATTAGTGTTGAATCACATGGAGATGTGAACTAGATTATTGACTCTAGTGCAAGTGGGAGACTGAAAGAAATATGCCCTAGAGGCAATAATAAAGTTATTATTTATTTCCTTATATCATGATAAAAGTTTATTATTCATGCTAGAATTGTATTAACCGGAAACATAATACATGTGTGAATACATAGACAGACAGAGTGTCACTAGTATGCCTCTACTTGACTAGCTCGTTAATCAAAGATGGTTATGTTTCCTGACCATGGACAAAGAGTTGTCATTTTATTAAATGGGATCACATCATTAGTTGAATGATCTGATTGACATGACCCATTCCATTAGCTTAGCACCCGTTCGTTTAGTATGTTGCTATTGCTTTCTTCATGACTTATACATGTTCCTATGACTATGAGATTATGTAACTCCCGTGTGCCGGAGGAACACTTTGTGTGCTACCAAACGTCACAACGTAACTGGGTGATTATAAAGGTGCTCTACAGGTGTCTCCAAAGGTACATGTTGGGTTGACGTATTTCGAGAATAGGATTTGTCACTCCGATCATCGGAGAGGTATCTCTGGGCCCTCTCGGTAATGCACACCACTTAAGCCTTGCAAGCAATGCAACTAATGAGTTAGTTGCGAGATGATGTATTACAGAACGAGTAAAGAGACTTGCCGGTAACGAGATTGAACTAGGTATTGGATACCGACGATCGAATCTCGGGCAAGTAACATACCGATGATAAAGGGAGCAACGTATGTTGTTATGCGGTCTGACCGATAAAGATCTTCGTGGAATATGTAGGAGCCAATATGGGCATCCAGGTCCCGCTATTGGTTATTGACCGGAGACATGTCTCGGTCATGTCTACATTGTTCTCGAACCCGTAGGGTCCGCAAGCTTAAGGTTTCGATGATTGTTATATTATGAGTTTATGATTTTTGATGTACCGAAGGAGTTTGGAGTCCCGGATGAGATCGGGGACATGACGAGGAGTCTCGAAATGGTCGAGAAGTAAAAATCGATATATTGGATGACTATATTCGGACATCGGAAAGGTTCCGAGTGATTCGAGTATTTTTCGGAGTACCGGAGAGTTACGGGAATTCGCCGGGGAGTATATGGGCCTTATTGGGCTTTAGGGGAAAGAGATAGGAGAGGTTGGGCGCCCCCCCCCAAGGCCTAGTCCGAATTGGACTAGGGGGAAGGGCTGCGCCCCCTCCTTCCTTCTCTTCTCTTTTCCCTTGCCTTGACTCCTACTCCTACTACACGGAAGGACTCCTAGTTGGACTAGGAAAGGGGGAATCCTACTCCTCCCCTAGGGCGCGCCATAGAGAGGGCCGGCCCTCCCCTCCTCCACTCCTTTATATACGGGTGCAGGGGGCACCCCATAGACACACAAGTTGATCCACGTGATCATATTCTTAGCCGTGTGCGGTGCCCCCTTCCACCATAATCCTCGATAATATTGTAGTGGTGCTTAGGCGAAGCTCTGTGACGGTAGAACATCAAGATCGTCACCACGCCATCGTGCTGACGGAACTCTTCCCCGACACCTTGCTGGATCGGAACCCGGGGATCATCATCGAGCTGAACGTGTGCTAGAACTCGGAGGTGCCGTAGTTTCGTTGCTTGATCGGTCGGGCCGTGAAGACGTACGACTACATCAACCGCGTTGTGCTAACGCTTCCGCTGTCAGTCTACAAGGGTACGTAGATCACACTCTCCCCTCTCGTTGCTATGCATCACCATGATCTTGCGTGTGCGTAGGAAATTTTTTGAAATTACTACGTTCCCCAACAGTGGCATCCGAGCCTAGGTTTTATGTGTTGATGTTATATGCACGAGTAGAACACAAGTGAGTTGTGGGCGATATAAATCATACTGCTTACCAGCATGTCATACTTTGGTTCGGCGGTATTGTTGGACGAAGCGGCCCGGACCGACATTACGCGTACGCTTACGCGAGACCGGTTCTCCCGACGTGCTTTGCACATAGGTGGCTTGCGGGTGACAGTTTCTCCAACTTTAGTTGAACCGAGTGTGGCTACACCCGGTCCTTGCGAAGGTTAAAACAGCACCAACTTGACAAACTATCGTTGTGGTTTTGATGCGTAGGTAAGATTGGTTCTTGCTTAAGCCCGTAGCAGCCACGTAAAACTTGCAACAACAAAGTAGAGAACGTCTAACTTGTTTTTGCAGGGCATGTTGTGATGTGATATGGTCAATACATGATGCTAAATTTTATTGTATGAGATGATCATGCTTTGTAACCGAGTTATCGGCAACTGGCAGGAGCCATATGGTTGTCGCTTTATTGTATGCAATGCAATCGCGCTGTAATGCTTTACTTTATCACTAAGCGGTAGCGATAGTCGTGGAAGCATAAGATTGGCGAGACGACAACGATGCTACGATGGAGATCAAGGTGTCGCGCCGGTGACGATGGTGATCACGATGGTGCTTCGAAGATGGAGATCACAAGCACAAGATGATGATGGCCATATCATATCACTTATATTGATTGCATGTGATGTTTATCTTTTATGCATCTTATCTTGCTTTGATTGACGGTAGCATTATAAGATGATCTCTCACTAATTATCAAGAAGTGTTCTCCCTAAGTATGCACCATTGCGAAAGTTCTTCGTGCTGAGACACCACGTGATGATCGGGTGTGATAGGCTCTACGTTCAAATACAACGGGTGCAAAACAGTTGCACACGCGGAATACTCAGGTTATACATGACGAGCCAAGCATATACAGATATGGCCTCGGAACACGGAGACCGAAAGGTCGAGCGTGAATCATATAGTAGATATGATCAACATAGTGATGTTCACCAATGAAACTACTCCATCTCACATGATGATCGGACATGGTTTAGTTGATTTGGATCACGTGATCACTTAGAGGATTAGAGGGATGTCTATCTAAGTGGGGGTTCTTAAGTAATATGATTAATTGAACTTAAATTTATCATGAACTTAGTCCTGGTAGTATTTTGTATATCATGTTGTAGATCAATAGCTCGCGTTGTTGCTTCCCTGTGTTTATTTTGATATGTTCCTAGAGAAAATTGTATTGAAAGATGTTAGTAGCAATGATGCGGATTGGATCCGTGATCTGAGGTTTATCCTCATTGCTGCACAGAAGAATTATGTCCTTGATGCACCGCTAGGTGACAGACCTATTGCAGGAGCAAATGCAGACGTTATGAACGTTTGGCTAGCTCAATATGATGACTACTTGATAGTTTAGTGCACCATGCTTAATGGCTTAGAATCGGGACTTCAAAGACGTTTTGAACGTCATGGACCATATGAGATGTTCCAGGAGTTGAAGATAATATTTCAAGCAAATACCGGAGTTGAGAAATATGAAGTCTCCAACAAGTTCTATAGCTAAAAGATGGAGGAGAATCGCTCAACTAGTGAGCATGTGCTCAGATTGTCTGGGTACTACAATCGCTTGAATCAAGTGGGAGTTAATCTTCCAGATAAGATAGTGATTGACAGAATTCTCTAATCACCATCACCAAGTTAGTAGAACTTCGTGATGAACTATAGTATGCAAGGGATGACGAAAACGACTCCCGAGCTTTTCATGATGATGAAATCGATGAAGGTAGAAATCAAGAAAAACATCAAGTGTTGATGGTTGACAAGACCACTAGTTTCAAGAAAAGGGCAAAGGGAAGAAGGGGAACCTCAAGAAGAATGGCAAGCAAGTTGCTGCTCAAGTGAAGAAGCCCAAGTCTAGTCCTAAGCTTGAGACTAAGTGCTTCTACTGCAAAGGGACTGGTCACTGGAAGCAGAACTACCCCAAGTGATTGGCGGATAAGAAGGATGGCAAAGTGAACATAAACATATTTGATATACATGTTATTGATGTGTACTTTACTAGTGTTTATAGCAGCCCCTCAGTATTTGATACTAGCTCAGTTGCTAAGATTAGTAACTCGAAACGGGAGTTGCAGAATAAACAGAGACTAGTTAAGGGTGAAATGACGATGTGTGTTGGAAGTGGTTCTAAGATTGATATGATCATCATCGCACACTCCCTATAATTTCGGGATTAGTGTTGAACCAAAATAAGTGTTATTTGGTGTTTGCGTTGAGCATGAATATGATTTGATCATATTTATTGTAATACGGTTATTCATTTAAGTAAGAGAATAAATTGTTGTTCCGTTTACATGAATAAAACCTTATATGGTTACACACCCAATGAAAATGGTTCGTTGGATCTCGATCGTAGTGATACACATAATCATAATATTGAAACCAAAAGATGCAAAGTTAATAATGATAGTGCTACTTATTTGTGGCACTATCGTTTAGGTCATATTGGTGTAAAGCGCATGAAGAAACTCCATGCTAATGGGCTTTTGGAATCACTTGATTATGAATCGGTTGATGCTTGCGAACCATGCCTCATGGGTAAGATGACTAAGACTCTGTTCTTCGAAACAATGGAGCGAGCAACAGATTTGTTGGAAATCATACATACTGATGTATGTGGTCCAATGAATATTGAGGCTCGCGACAAGTATCATTATTTTCTGATCTTCACAGATGATTTGAGCAGATATGAGTATATCTACTTGATGAAACATAAGTCTGAAACATTTGAAAAGTTCAAAGAATTTCACAGTGAAGTGGAAAATCATCGTAACAAGAAAATAAAGTTTCTACGATCTGATCGCGGAGACAAATATTTCAGTTATGAGTTTGGTCTTCAATTAAAACAATGTGGAATAGTTTTACAAATTCGTGCCACCTGGAACACCACAGCATAATGGTGTGTCCAAACGTCATAACCGTACTTTATTGGATATAGTACAATCTATGATGTTTCTTACCGATTTACCACTATAGTTTTTGGGGTTATGCATTAAAGACAGCTGCATTCATGTTAAAAAGGGGCACCATCTAAGTCCATTGAGATGACACAATCTGAACTGTGGTTTGGCAAGAAACCAAAGATGTCGTTTCTTAAAGTTTGGGATTGTGATGCTTATATGAAAAAGTTTCATCCTGATAAGCTCAAACCCAAATCGGAGAAATGTGTCTTCATAGGATATCCAAAGGCAACTATTGGATACACCTTCTATCACAGATCCGAAGGCAAGACTTTTGTTGCTAAATTCAGAAACTTTCTAGAGAAGGAGTTTCTCTCGAAAGAAGTGAGTGGGAGGAAAGTAGAAACTTGACAAGGTAATTGTACCTTCTCCCTTATTGGAAAGTAGTTCATCACAGAAATCTGTTCCTGTGACTACTACACCAATTAGTGAGGAAGCTAATGATGATGATATGTAACTTCAGATCAAGTTACTACCGAATCTCGTAGGTAAACCAGAGTGAGATCCGCACCAGAGTGGTACGGTAATCCTGTTCTGGAAGTCATGTTACTATACCATGACGAACTTGCGAACTATGAGGAAGCGATGATGAGCCCATATTCCGGGAAATGGCTTGAGGCCATGAAATCTGAGATGGGATCCATGTATGAGAACAAAGTATGGACTTTGGTTGACTTGCCCGATGATTGGCAAGCCATAGAAAATAAATGGATCTTCAAGAGAAAGACGGACACTGATAGTAGTGTTACTATCTACAATGCTAGACTTGTCGAAAAATGTTTTTGACAAAGTTCAAGGTGTTGACTATGATGAGATTTTCTCACTCGTATCGATGCTTAAAGTCTGTCCGAATCATGTTAGCAATTGCTGCATTTTATGAAATCTGGCAAATGGATAATAAAACTGCAATCCTTAATGGATTTCTTAAAGAAGAGTTGTATATGATGCAACCAGAAGGTTTTGTCAATCCTAAAGGTGCTAACAAAATATGTAAGATCCAGCGATCCATCTATGGACTGGTGCAAGCATCTCGGAGTTGGAATACACGCTTTGATAAGTTGATCAAAGCATATAGTTTTATACAGACTTGCGGTGAAGCCTGTATTTACAAGAAAGTGAGTGGGAGCACTACAACATTTCTGATAAGTATATGTAAATGACATATTGTTGATTGGAAATAATGTAGAATTATTCTGCAAAGCATAAAGGAGTGTTTGAAAGAAGTTTTTCGAAGAAGGACCTCGGTGAAGCTGCTTACATATTGAGCATCAAGATCTATAGAGATAGATCAAAACGCTTGATAAGTTTTTTCAATGAGTACATACCTTGACAAGATTTTGAAGTAGTTCAAAATGGAACAGTCAAAGAAAGAGTTCTTGCCTGTGTTACAAGGTGTGAAGTTGAGTAAGACTCAAAACCCGACCACGGCAGAATAAAATTTGATAGAATACTCTATGTGCTTCACTTATATCTTTTGAGCGTTACAATTTTGCTCTATGTGCTTCACTTAGATCTTTTAGAGCACGGTGGTGGTTTATTTTAAAGAAACTATTGATCTCTCATGCTTCACTTAAATTATTTTGAGAGTCTTAATAGCATGGTAATTTGCTTAATATAAATATGCTCGGTGTTCAAGATATGTGAAATTTTCTTTTGAGTGCGTTGAATATTAAGATAAGATTGAAGCATGATAATTGTTTTGAGATATGGAGGTGATAATACTAGAGTTATGCTAGTTTAGTAGTTGTGAATTTAAAGAATACTTGTGTTAAAGTTTGTGATTCCCGTAGCATGCATGTATGGTGAACCGTTATGTGATGAAGTAGGAGCATAATTTATTTATTGATTGTCTTCCTTATGAGTGGCAGTCGGGGACGAGCGATGGTCTTTTCCTACCAATCTATCCCCCTAGGAGCATGCGCGTAATACTTTGCTTTGTTAACTTCTAGATTTTTGCAATAACTATATGAGTTCTTTATGACTAATGTTGAGTCCATGGATTGTATGCACTTTTTCCCATCCTTCCACCATTGCTAGCCTCTCTAACACCGCGCACCTTTCGCCGGTATCATACACCCACCATATACCTTCCTCAAAACAGCCACCATACCTACCTATCATGGCATTTCCATAGCCATTCTGAGATATATTGCCATGCAACTTTCCACCTTTCCGTTTATTATGACACGCTCCATCATTGTCGTATTGCTAGCATGATCATGTAGTTGACATTGTATTTGTGGCAAAGCCACCATTCATAATTCTTTCATACATGTCACTCTTGATTCATTGCATATCCCGGTACACCGCCGGAGGCATTCATATAGAGTCATATTTTTTCTAAGTGTCGAGTTGTAATTGTTGAGTTGTAAGAAAAATAAAAGTGTGATGATCATAATTTTCTAGAGCATTGTCCCAAGTGAGGAAAGGATGATGGAGACTATGATTCCCCCATAAGTCGGGATGAGACTCCAGATGAAAAAAAAGAGGCCATAAAAAACGAGAGAAAAATAGAGAAGGGACAATGTTACTATCCTTTTACCACACTTGTGCTTCAAAGTAGCACCATGATCTTCATGATAGAGAGTCTCGTTATGTCACTCTCATATACTAGTGGGAATTTTTCATTATAGAACTTGGCTTGTATATTCCAATGATGGGCTTCCTCAAATTGCCCTAGGTCTTCGTGAGCAAGCGAGTTGGATGTACACTCACTTAGTTTCTTTTGATGAGCTTTCATATACTTATAGCTCTAGTGCATCCGTTGCATGGCAATCCCTACTCACTCACATTGATATCTATTGATGGGCCTCTCCATAGCCCGTTGATACGCCTAGTTGATGTGAGACTATCTTCCCCTCTTTTTGTCTTCTCCACAACCACCCTTCTATTCCACATAGTGCTATGTCCATGGCTCACGCTCATGTATTGAGTGAAGATTGAAAAAGTTTTGAAAAAGTTAGAGTATGAAACAATTGCTTGGCTTGTCATTGGGGTTGTGCATAATTTAAATACTTTGTGTGGTGAAGATAGAGCATAGCCAGACTATATGATTTTGTAGGAATAACTTTCTTTGGCCATGTTATTTTGAGAAGACATAATTACTTTATTAGTATGCTTGAAGTGTTATTATTATTTATGTCAATATGAACTTTTGTCTTGAATCTTTCTAATCTGAATATCCATACCACAATTAAGAAATTTTGCATTGAAATTATGCCAAGTAGCACTCCGCATCAAAAATTCTCTTTTTATCATTACCTACTCGAGGACGAGCAGGAATTAAGCTTGGGGATGCCTGATACGTCTCCAACGTATCTATAATTTTTGATTGCTCCATGCTATATTATCTACTATTTTGGACTATATTGGGCTTTATTTTCCACTTTTCTATTATTTTTGGGACTAACCTATTAACCGGAGGCCCAGCCCAGAATTGTTGTTTTTTGCCTATTTCAGTGTTTCGAAGAAACAGAATATCAAACGGAGTCCAAACAGAAAAATCCTTTTTGGAACGTGATTTTCTTCTCGGATAAGACCCAGGAGACTTGGACCCTACTCCAAGAAGTACCGGAGGCGGTCACGAGGGTAGGGGGCGCGCCCCCCCTACAGGGCGCGCCCCCCTGCCTCGTGGGCCCCTCGGTGCTCCACCGACGTACTCCTTCCTCCTATATATACCCACGTACCCCCAAACAATCAGAAGGGGAGCCAAAAACCTAATTCCACCGCCGCAACTTTCTGTATCCACGAGATCCCATCTTGGGGCCTGTTCCGGAGCTCCGCCGGAGAAGGCCGTCATCACGGAGGGCTTCTACATCATCATAGCCCCTCCGATGAAGTGTGAGTAGTTTACCTCAGACCTTCGGGTCCATAGTTAGTAGCTAGATGGCTTCTTCTCTCTTTTTGGATCTCAATACAATGTTCTCCCCCTCTCTTATGGAGATCTATTCGATGTAATCTTCTTCTTTTGCGGTGTGTTTGTTGAGACCGATGAATTGTGGGTTTATGATCAAGTCTATCTATGAACAATATTTGAATCTTCTCTGAATTCTTTTATGTATGATTGGTTATCTTTGCAAGTCTCTTTGAATTATCCATTTGGTTTGGCCAACTAGATTGGTAGTTCTTGCCATGGGAGAAGTGCTTAGCTTTGGGTTCGATCTTGCGGTGTTCTTTCCCAGTGACAGAAGTGTTGGTTGGGGAACGTAGTAATTTCAAATTCCTACGCACAGCAAGATCATGGTGATGCATAGCAACGAGAGGGGAGAGTGTTGTCTACGTACCCTCGTAGACCATTCGCGGAAGCGTTATATCAACGCGGTTGATGTAGTCGTACGTCTTCACGTCCGACCGATCCAAGTACCGAAAGCACGGCACCTCCGAGTTCTGCACACGTTCGGCTCGGTGACGTCCTCGCCTTCTCGATCCAGCAAGAGGGGCGAAGTAGTAGATGAGTTCCGGCAGCACGACGGCGTGGTGACGGTGTTGGTGAAGAACAATCTCCGCAGGGCTTCGCCTAAGCACTACGAAAACTATGACAGAGGATAAACTAGAGGGGACGGGGTTGCCGGCACACGGCTTGGTGTTTCTTGATGTGTCTTTGGTGCTAGCCCTGCCCCTCTATTTATATGTTGAGCCCTGGGGTCGAAACTTGGAGTAAAAGCCTCCACAAAGTCGGTTTCACCCGAAAGGCAAGAGTCCTTCTCGGACTCCAGGGCCAGACGCCAGGGACCCTGGCGTCTGGCCCCTGGACTCCGCAAAACTTCCTTTTGCGCTTTCCAAAAACCTTGTGGGCTTTCCCCTTTGGCCCAAATAAAGTGTTCTCGTACCCAAACATTTCGGGAAACATCCGGAACCCCTTCCGGTGAATTCCGGAACCCTTCCGGTGACCAAACACTATTATCCCATATATCAAACTTTATCTCCGGACCATTCCGGAGTTCCTCGTCATGTCCGTGATCTCATCCCGGACTCCGAACAACATTCGGTCACCAACATACATAACTCACATAGTACTATATCATCAACGAACGTTAAGCGTGCGGACCCTACGGGTTCGAGAACTATGTAGACATGACCGAGACACCTCTCTGGTCAATAACCAATAGCGGGACCTGGATGCCCATATTGGCTCCTACATATTCTACGAAGATCTTTATCGGTCAGACCGCATAACAACATACGTTGTTCCCTTTGTCATCGGTATGTTACTTGCCCGAGATTCGATCGTCGGTATCCAATACCTAGTTCAATCTCGTTACCGGCAAGTCTCTTTACTCGTTCCGTAATACATCATCTCGCAACTAACTCATTAGTTGCAATGCTTGCAAGGCTTATGTGATGTGCATTACCGAGAGGGCCCAGAGATACCTCTCCGACAATCGGAGTGACAAATCCTAATCTCGAAATACGCCAACCCAACATGTACCTTTGGAGACACCTGTAGAGCACCTTTATAATCACCCATTTACGTTGTGACGTTTGGTAGCACACAAAGTGTTCCTCCGGCAAACGGGAGTTGCATAATCTCATAGTCATAGGAACATGTATAAGTCATGAAGAAAGCAATAGCAACATACTAAACGATCGGGTGCTAAGCTAAAGCAACATACTAAACGATCGGGTGCTAAGCTAATGGAATGGGTCATGTCAATCAGATCATTCAACTAATGATGTGATCTCGTTAATCAAATAACAAATCTTTGTTCATGGTTAGGAAACATAACCATCTTTGATTAACGAGCTAGTCAAGTAGAGGCATACTAGTGACACTCTGTTTGTCTATGTATTCACACATGTATTATGTTTCCGGTTAATACAATTCTAGCATGAATAATAAACATTTATCATGATATAAGGAAATAAATAATAACTTTATTATTGCCTCTAGGGCATATTTCCTTCAGTCTCCCACTTGCACTAGAGTCAATAATCTAGTTCACATCGTCATGTGATTTAACAGCAATAGTTCACATCACCATGTGATTAGCACCCATAGTCCACATCGATATGTGACCAACACCCAAAGGGTTTACTAGAGTCAATAATCTAGTTCACATCGTTTATGTGATTAACACCCAAAGAGTACTAAGGTGTGATCATGTTTTGCTTGTGAGATAATATTAGTCAACGGGTCTGTCACATACAGATCCGTAAGTATTTTGCGAATTCTATGTCTACAATGCTCTGCATGGAGCTACTCTAGCTAATTGCTCCCACTTTCAATATGTATCTAGATCGAGACTTAGAGTCATCCAGATCTTTGTCAAAACTTGCATCGACGTAACTTTTTACGACGAACCTTTTTGTCATGTCCATAATCGAGAAACATATCCTTATTTCACTAAGGATAATTCTAACCGCTGTCCAGTGATCTACTCCTAGATCACTATCGTACTCCCTTGCTTAATCAGTGCAGGGTATACAATAGATCTGGTATACAACATGACATACTTTATAGAACCTATGGCCAAGGCATAGGGAATGACTTTCATTCTCTTTCTATCTTCTGCCGAGGTCGGGCTTTGAGTCTTACTCAACTTTACACCTTGTAATACAGGCAAGAACTCTTTCTTTGACTGCTCCATTTTGAACTACTTCAAAATCTTGTCAAGGTATGTACTCATTGAAAAAACTTATCAAGCGTCTTGATCTATCTTTATAGATCTTGGAGCTCAATATGTAAGCAGCTTCACCGAAGTCTTTCTTTGAAAAACTCCTTTCAAACACTCCTTTATGCTTTACAGAATAATTCTACATTATTTCCGATCAACAATATGTCATTCACATATACTTATCAGAAAGGCTGTAGTGCTCCCACTCACTTTCTTGCAAATACAGGCTTCACCGCAAGTCTGTATAAAACTATATGCTTTGATCAACTTATCAAAGCGTATATTCCAACTCCGAGATACTTGCACCAGTCCACAGATGGATTGCTGGAGCTTGCACATTTTGTTAGCACCTTTCGGATTGACAAAACCTTCTGGTTGCATCATATACAACCCTTCTTTAATAAATCCATTAAGGAATGCAGTTTTGTTTATCCATTTGCCAGATTTCATAAAATGCGGCAATTACTAACATGATTCGGACAGACTCAAGCATAGATACGAGTGAGAAGCTCTCATCGTAGTCAACACCTTGAACTTGTCAAAAACCTTTTTGCGACAATTCTAGCTTTGTAGATAGTAACACTACTATCAGCGTCCGTCTTCCTCTTGAAGATCCATTTATTTTCTATGGCTTGCCGATCATCGATCAAATCCATCAAAGTCCATACTTTGTTCTCATACATGGATCATATCTCAGATTTCATGGCCTCAAACCATTTCGCGGAATCTGGGCTCATCATCGCTTCATCATAGTTCGTAGGTTCGTCATGGTCAGGTAACATGACCTCCAGAACAGGATTACCGTACCACTCTGGTGCGGATCTTACTCTGGTTTACCTACGAGATTTGGTAGTAACTTGATCTGAAGTTACATGATCATCATCATTAGCTTCCTCACTAATTGGTGTAGTAGTCACAAGAACAGATTTTTGTGATGAACTACTTTTCAATAAGGGAGAAGGTACAATTACCTTATCAAGTTTTCTACTTTCCTCCCACTCACTTCTTTCGAGAGAAACTCCTTCTCTGGAAAGGATCCATTCCCAGCAACGAATAGCTTGCCTTCGGATCTGTGATAGAAGGTGTACCCAACATTTTTCTTTTGGGTATCCTATGAAGACGCACTTCTCCGATTTGGGTTTGAGCTTATCAAGTTGAAAATTTTTCACATAAGCATCGCAGCCCCAAACTTTCAGAAACGACAACTTTGGTTTCTTGCCAAACCACAGTTCAGATTCTGTCGTCTCAACGGACTTAGATGGTGCCCTATTTAACGTGAATGCAGCTGTCTTTAATGCATAACCCCAAAAACGATAGTGGTAGATTGGTAAGAGACATCATAGATCGCACCATATATAATAAAGTACGGTTATGACGTTCGGACACACCATTACATTGTGGTGTTCCAGTAGGCATGAGTAGTGAAACTATTTCACATTGTTTTTAACTGAAGGCCAAACTCATAACTCAAATTCTCTTCTCTACGATTAGATCGTAGAAACTTTATTTTCTTGTTACGATGATTTTTCACTTCACTCTGAAATTCTTTGAACTTTTCAAATGTTTCAGACTTATGTTTCATCAAGTAGATATACTCATATCTGCTCAAATCATCTGTGAAGATCAGAAAATAATGATACCTGTCGCGAGCCTCAATATTCATCGGACATACATCAGTATGTATGATTTCCAACAAATCTGTTGCTCGCTCCATTGTTCTGAAGAACAGAGTTTTAGTCATCTTGCCCATGAGGCATGGTTCGCAAGCATCAACTGATTCATAATCAAGTGATTCCAAAAGCCCATCAGCATGGAGTTTCTTCATGCGCTTTACACCAATATGACCTAAATGGTAGTGCTACAAATAAGTTGCACTATCATTATTAACTTTGCATCTTTTGGTTTCAATATTATGTTTATGTGTATCACCACGATCAAGATCCAACGAACTATTTTCATTGGGTGTGTAACCATATAAGGTTTTATTCATGTAAATAGAACAACAATTTATTCTCTTACTTAAATGAATAACCGTATTACAATAAACATGATCAAATCATATTCATGCTCAACGCAAACACCAAATAACACTTATTTAGGTTCAACACTAATCCCGAAATTATAGGGAGTGTGCGATGATGATCATATCAATCTTGGAACCATTTCCAACACACATCATCACTTCACCCTTAACTAGTCTCTGTTTATTCTGCAACTCCCGTTTCGAGTTACTAATCTTAGCAACTGAACTAGTATCAAATACTGAGGGGTTTCTATAAACACTAGTAAAGTACACGTCAATAACATGTATATCAAATATACTTATGTTCACTTTGCCATCCTTTTTATCCGCCAATCACTTGGGGTAGTTCTGCTTCCAGTGACCAGTCCCTTTGCAGTAGAAGCACTTAGTCTCAGGCTTAGGATCAGACTTGGGCTTCTTCACTTGATCAGCAACTTGCTTGCCGTTCTTCTTGAAGTTCCCCTTCTTCCCTTTGCCCTTTTCTTGAAACTAGTGGTCTTGTCAACCATCAACACTTGATGTTTTTCTTGATTTCTACCTTCATTGATTTCAGCATCACGAAGAGCTTGGGAGTTGTTTCCGTTATCCCTTGCATATTATAGTTCATCACGAAGTTCTACTAACTTGGTGATGGTGACTAGAGAATTCTGTCAATCACTATCTTATCTGGAAGATTAACTCCCACTTGATTCAAGCGATTGTAGTACCCAGACAATCTGAGCACATGCTCACTAGTTGAGCGATTCTCCTCCATCTTTTAGCTATAGAACTTGTTGGAGACTTCATATCTCTCAACTCGGGTATTTGCTTGAAATATTAACTTCAACTCCTGGAACATCTCATATGGTCCATGACGTTCAAAACGTCTTTGAAGTCCCGATTCTAAGCCGTTAAGCATGGTGCACTAAACTATCAAGTAGTCATCATATTGAGCTAGCCAAACGTTCATAACGTCTGCATCTGCTCCTGCAATAGGTCTGTCACCTAGCGTTGCATCAAGGACATAATTCTTCTGTGCAGCAATGAGGATAAACCTCAGATCACGGATCCAATCCGCATCATTGCTACTAACATCTTTCAACACAATTTTCTCTAGGAACATATCAAAATAAACAAGGGAAGCAACAACACGAGCTATTGATCTACAACATAATTTGCAAAATACTACCAGGACTAAGTTCATGATAAATTTAAGTTCAATTAATCATATTACTTAAGAACTCCCACTTAGATAGACATCCCTCTAATCCTCTAAGTGATCACGTGATCCAAATTAACTAAACCATGTCCGATCATCACGTGAGATGGAGTAGTTTCATTGGTGAACATCACTATGTTGATCATATCTACTATATGATTCGCGCTCGACCTTTCGGTCTCCGTGTTCCGAGGCCATATCTGTATATGCTTGGCTCGTCAAGTATAACCCGAGTATTCCGCGTGTGCAACTGTTTTGCACCCGTTGTATTTGAACGTAGAGCCTATCACACCCGATCATCACGTGGTGTCTCAGCACGAAGAACTTTCGCAACGGTGCATACTCAGGGAGAACACTTCTTGATAATTAGTGAGAGATCGTCTTATAATGCTACCGTCAATCATAGCAAGATAAGATGCATAAAAGATAAACATCACATGCAATCAATATAAGTGATATGATATGGCCATCATCATCTTGTGCTTGTGATCTCCATCTTCGAAGCACCGTTGTGATCACCATCGTCACCGGCGCGACACCTTGATCTCCATCGTAGCATCGTTGTTGTCTCGCCAATCTTATGCTTCCACGACTATCGCTACCGCTTATTGATAAAGTAAAGCATTACAGCGCGATTGCATTGCATACAATAAAGCGACAACCATATGGCTCCTGCCGGTTGCCGATAACTCGGTTACAAAACATGATCATCTCATACAATAAAATTTAGCATCATGTCTTGACCATACCACATCACAACATGCCCTGCAAAAACAAGTTAGACATCCTCTACTTTGTTGTTGCAAGTTTTACGTGGCTGCTACGGGCTTAAGCAAGAACCAATCTTACCTACGCATCAAAACCACAACGATAGTTTGTCAAGTTGGTGCTGTTTTAACCTTCGAAGGACCGGGCGTAGCCACACTTGGTTCAACTAAAGTTGGAAAAACTGTCACCCGCAAGCCACCTATGTGCAAAGCACGTCGGGAGAACCGGTCTCGCGTAAGCGTACGCGTAATGTCGGTCCGGGCCGCTTCGTCCAACAATACCGCCGAACCAAAGTATGACATGCTGGTAAGCAGTATGACTTATATCGCCCACAACTCACTTGTGTTCTACTCGTGCATATAACATCAACACATAAAACCTAGGCTCGGATGCCACTGTTGGGGAACGTAGTAATTTCAAAAAATTTCCTACGCACACGCAAGATCATGGTGATGCATAGCAACGAGAGGGGAGAGTGTGATCTACGTACCCTTGTAGATCGACAGCGGAAGCGTTATGACAACGCGGTTGATGTAGTCGTACGTCTTCACGCCCGACCGATCAAGCACCGAAACTACGGCACCTCCGAGTTTTAGCACACGTTCAGCTTGATGACGATCCCCGGACTCCGATCCAGCAAAGTGTCGGGGAAGAGTTCCGTCAGCATGACGGCGTGGTGACGATCTTGAAATTCTGAAATTCTCTTGGCCCATTCATGCACACATGTGAGTGGAGTGAGTGAGGCTAAAGTTTAGTCCCACCCCGGAAGTTGAGAGAGAGTTGCACCTCTTTATAAGGTGATCTCTTCTACCACTTGTATGAGCATGAGAAGAGGAGACCTACACGCGCGCTCCTCCTCCTTGCTCGCCTCGCCACGCCTCGCCTCGCCTCGCCTCGTCACGACGCGCCGCGGGTTGTGGGATTGAGCCGAGCCGAGGACAGAGCTATGCACGTTGTCTATATTTTTGCTGCATGGGAAAATTAATGAGTCATTAATTAATAATTAACGGACGCGTTAATTACTGAACCGTTTCCGATTCTTTTGGATCGTGACGACTCGGACGTGGGGTTTATTCCCATGACCTACCCGGCCCGCACTATATAATCAGGCAGACGTCTACCCTAGCCGCCGCCGCTTCGTATGGTTTCTCACCACCGTTCCAGATCATTGCGCCGCCAAGCAAGTCTTCTCCATCCCTCCTTCCGGCGTGCACCGCCAGAAGGGACAGCAGGCCTCCAGAACCCCGCCTCTCGTGATCCTGTACGGGCGAGGGGCGATCAAGTTTTTGGGGAGCGCACTCGCGCGACTGCTGGCAGCGACGACTTCGCGAACGACGACTTCTTCCCCGACCTCGGCAACCTCGTCCTCGACGACATGGGCGACAACGTCAACGACGGCGATGCTGCACCCGCTGCACCGTATGTGATTCTATCCTTCCTGTTCGAGATCGTGGTAGAATTCATGCTTCTAGTATGTGCCCTAGATGTGATATGTTCATCTGCTATGCTAGTTCGCATGATTAGTTTAATCTCTGCTGCTGTGGTCATGATTTATCTTCTGTTATTCGGATTAAATCTCGTAGTAATTTGCTCATATTTCCAACAATCCAAAAACCTAATTTAAACCGTCGTAAACGAATTACCCTGGTGCGTGCACCACCCCACCAAAACAACCAACTAACTCCCTTTTTTCCATCTACACGTAACAACTTTACGTAAACACAGTAACAACTATAAGGAATTTGTGAATAACTAGTACGAGACGAATGACTAGTGCAGGTCGTCGGTAATGAAATCTTACATTCTTAAGAAGTTGGTTTCAATTCTCTCAATATGTAAAGTGTCCACCTCAAAGTTTCATTAAGCAATCTATTTAAGTCTTCTGTCCCACTAAGCCATGCAAAATCTACCAAATAATCGAGTCATGCATTTAACTTATAAATTATAATTATTTTTGCATTAGTCTATGCATGTAACGCTGCCACATCAATTCATGTTAGTCATCCTTCATATTTTTTTTTGAAATGACTGTTTAAATGTAATTCAAAAGATTTTATTCTATTTTTAGACACTTCCTTTTATTGAATTTCAAGCATATACTTTCTTTTCATTAGATTTAGTCATTTTTTAGCAAATAATTACGCATTTTTAACAAAGTTACCGTAGCAACGCACGGGAAGAGAGTCATTCCGACTACTCTATTTATCTTAACATGCACACATGCCAACTCAGCTATCATGCCATGTCGGCAAGCATGCAATTAAACTACCGAATTTCCCTGCTCTACCGTGATGACATGTCATCACTTATGTTTCCATTTTTTTCTTTGCCTCAGTTTACTATTTCGTTGATATTCAACTTCTCCACAAAACAAGTCTGGGAGTAACAGTTCAAGGCATCGCTTCATTCCCTCATGTCCTTTTCACATGAGTTCTTCTAATAATTAGCAACGACCTTCTCACTTAACAAGGATTCATGATTTTCTTTTCTTCACTTGTTCGATCTCTTCCGCAGAACCCAGACCAACATGGGTGAAGGAAATATGCCCTAGAGGCAATAATAAAGTTGTTATTTATATTTCCTTATATCATGATAAATGTTTATTATTCATGCTAGAATTGTATTAACCGGAAACTTAGTACATGTGTGAATACATAGACAAACAGAGTGTCCCTAGTATGCCTCTACTAGACTAGCTCGTTAATCAAAGACGATTAAAGTATCCTAGCCATAGACATGTGTTGTCATTTGATGAACGGGATCACATCATTAGAGAATAATGTGATGGACAAGACCCATCCGTTAGCTTAGCACTATGATCGTTTAGTTTATTGCTATTGCTTTCTTCATGACTTATACATGTTCCTATGACTATGAGATTATGCAACTCCCGAATACCGGAGGAACACTTAGTGTGCTATCAAACGTCACAACGTAACTGGGTGATTATAAAGATGCTCTACAGGTGTCTCTGATGGTGTTCGTTGAGTTAGCATAGATCGAGATTAGGATTTGTCACTCCGATTGTCGGAGAGGTATCTCTGGGCCCTCTCGGTAATGCACATCATTATAAGCCTTGCAAGCAATGTGACTAATGACTTAGTTGCGGGATGATGCATTACGGAACGAGTAAAGAGACTTGCCGGTAACGAGATTGAACTAGGTATGATGATACCGACGATCGAATCTCGGGCAAGTAACATACCGATGACAAAGGGAACAACGTATGTTGTCATGCGGTTTGACCAATAAAGATCTTCGTAGAATATGTAGGAGTCAATATGAGCATCCAGGTTCCGCTATTGTTCATTGACCGGAGATGTGTCTTGGTCATGTCTACATAGTTCTCGAACCCGTAGGATCCGCACGCTTAACGTTCGATGACGATTTGTATTAAGAGTTTATGTGATTTGATGACCGAAGGTTGTTCGCAGTCCCGAATGAGATCACAGACATGACGATGAGTCTCGAAATGGTCGAGACATAAATATTCATATATTGGAAGGTTACATCCATACACCAGAAGTGTTCCGGGTAGTTTCGGATAAAATCGGAGTGCCGGAGGGGTTACCGGAACCCCCCGGGGAAGTAATGGGCCTTAGTGGGCCTTAGGGGAGAGAGAGGGCAGCAGCCAGGAGGTGGCGCCCCCCCCAAGGGGAGTCCGAATAGGACTAGGGGAGGGGGGCGCGGCCCTTCTTTTCCTCTCCCTCTCCTTCCTTCTTCTCCTACTTGGACTAGGAAAGGGGGGACCGATTCCTATTGGAGTAGGATTCCCCCCCTTAGGCTTGCCCCTTGGGGCCGGCCGGCCTCCTCCTCCCCTCCTTTATATACGGGGGAGGGGGTACCCCATAGACACATAAGTTGATCTTTAGCTGTGTGCGGTGCCCCCCTCCACAGTTTTCCACCTCGGTCATATTGTCATAATGCTTAGGTGAAGCCTTGCGTTGGTAACTTCATCACCACCGCCACCACGTCGTCGTGCTGACGAAACTCTCCCTCGGCCTCAACTGCATCAAGAGTTCGAGGGACGTCACCGAGCTAAACGTGTGCAGATCACGGAGGTGCCGAGCGTTCGGTACTTGGATCGGTTGGATCGCGAAGATGTTCAACTACATCAACCGCGTTACTAAACGCTTCCACTTTCGGTCTACGAAGGTACGCGGACACATTCTCCCCGCTCGTTGCTATGCTTCTCCTAGATAGATCTTGCGTGATCGTAGGCAAAAAAATTGAAATACTACATTCCCCAACAGTGGGGACTGTGTGAGAATACAATGGCGCCGATTTTGCTATTGCAATGGGCAGCGCAGGTGCCGAGATAGGGACAACAATGAGGCAGGACAAGAGGGCGAAGTGCTACATGTCATCGACCATGCCGGCCAAATCGAATGGGGGTGCCTCGATCGTGGGGCACACTGCCGTTGAGGATGTTGCAGCGGGCGACACCATGGAGCCACCTCGATCAGGCCATCTGGCCTGCCTTCTCGCACAATGCCATGCACCCCAGCAGGGTCAAGCATGCATATGTCTAACTTCTCCAATTGTTTCTTCACCACTCATCATCAGTCTGATTTTGATCCGCTACAAGAGCAGGTCATCGCATTGCGTCACCGATGCTAGAATACCTAGTTGGCATGTGCCTACACGCTCCATCTACTCCTCACAACATCTGTTGATTCAACTGCAACATATCCAGTTGTTGTAAAGGGGAACCCGCCTTCAAGTATGGATCTTAAATCTTGCACTTCCTTTGTACTGTTTCTAGCATAAACGTTGTCTATTTTACAGTCTAGATGCTATACATACATATAGCACTGTGTAAGTACAGCGAAGTTACATATCCAAAGAAAGATTAACGTTGGGACTTCATTCAAGGTGCAGACAAGTAATTTGTATCGCAATATTAATTGCTACTTTTTTATTAGCAGCACATCAGATGTATTGTCTTCTTTCCATTGAGATGATCAAAGGTAAGGTTCTTTGCAAATTTGGTTAGGAAACTGATCATATTAAGTAAGTTGTTTCAGAATTACACATTAAATCCAAGTCATCTTCTCCTGTAAAACATTTCTTATTTTTATTTTCTTACTATTCTTCTCCTTACCGTGTGTCCCTCTCTTTCAAATGTTTATTACACTAACATCTCACTGCAATGCGCGGGGTATTGTCTAGTTAATTTCGTTACTGTGTTTCCAAGTGATTGCACTAGAAGGTATTAACATGAATAGCTAGTATAGGAAGAGTCTTGGATGTGGTGCATGCAGCCAGTAACGAGTTTAATCCGTTACTATGTTTTGCAAGGGAATTTACTAGAGAGGACTAGGTGAATAGCCAGTACGGCGCGACTCGGAGTTTTGATCCATGCAGATGGTAATGAATTTAATACCATTACTTTTTCTTGCAAGGTACTTACTCCGTCCCAAAAAATATATAAAAGTGTTTTTGACACTACACCTATGTCGAAAACACTTTTATATTTTGGGACGAAAGGAGTAGTTTACTAGAAATTGGAAGATGATTAGTTAGTTTCGCGAAGCAGCGCGTTTAGTCAGACCGAAGCGTAGAATTAACACTTTAGTACATAGGTTCACTTTAGCGCTACAGTAAAAGTATGGGTCTGTCTAAAACGCATTTGACTTCACCCTGTTTATAGCCCTCCCGATCGCCCCTGTCGTTCTGTCGTTCGATTGTTTGTCAACCCAGGCGTTCCCCCCGTTGTTTTTCGTCCTTTTTTGTTAGACGCTTCAGGGCTGGGCCGTCGCCCTCCTCCACCCACCACACCCACACTTGCAACTTTCATGGGCCCAGGCCTTGTGTTTGTGGGCTTAAGTTATTTGTTTGTTCTAAAAAAAATAAGCTTTAGACCAGATGCAGGCCTTGTTCGACTCCAGGTCTGGGCACTTTTTGTCTCAAAAAAAAGGCTGGGCATTTTGCTTGTAAAACAAGCTGATAGAAAAAGGATGGCAAAAAAAGTGGGGTGTTAAGGTCAAGCTGAAGTAGTATGCTGGCACTGTTTGTTATACCCCAAGCTGACTGGGAAAAAGAAGAAGCATGCATGGTCTTCCAGAGGATGTGGGACAAGCAATATCAAACAGCAAAGCACAGGGACAAACAAAAAAACTCCCTGGGAGTAGTTTATAATGTACATGAATGAACAAATTCAATCTGTGCAACAAGCACACTTTTAAATTCAGAAAAAATGAATGAAGTCTGTGTCTCCCCTGCTCAAAAGCTTCACCATAACAAGCCCCTCCTAGGGAAAAACACCTAAAATCACCTCCTCCTGCCACATAACCACGCTCTAAAAGAAGTTCAGAAATGCTATGGTACTACTCTGAATCTAACAAATTCAGTCTTACTATACAAATTTCTCTAACACATACGATATGTGTCAATAAAAATTCTTGGCTCAATGAATCAAAATCCTCACCCCCCCTGCTGCCCAACCCCCTAGTCCCCAACGTGATCTACACAAAAATTTCACCAGCGAGCTGACACATTCTACAGTTCGATTCGTGGCGCTGAGTTGAACAGAGGGGAACCGAAGTGGAACTCCGCATACAAACGAGAAAAAAATGGCATAGCGTGAGCTCGACTTGGTCTTACTCGCTCGTGTGCCACGAGGTCTGCGTCATCGGCGCAGAGATCGAGGGCCCTGCCGATGGCGGAGCTCCTGGACGGTGCAGACGGCGTGGGGCTTGTCGGGCGCGCGAAGCTCCTGTACGCTGGGGATGACGGGTAGGTTGTCAGGCGCGCGAAGCACCTGTACTGTGGCGATGGCAGGTGGCTCGTCGGCGGCGACATCGCAGGCCATCGTCTTTGATGTACTCGCCCCCGTCTCTGCCCAGCTCTCTCTCCCATCGATTCAAGCAGTGCCAGCCAAAGACACAAGCAGAGCCGCACTTGCAAGCTTTGGACATTTTGCAGAAAACCCCTTCAAAAAATAAATAATATAGTTGAGTTCAAAAAACTGGCATGTATGCTCCTACAAAAATAGAGTTATGTTGTTTGTGTAAAAAATAATGATTGTACAATATTGATCATAGCAAAAACTAGGGGTTAGAAAAAATATATTAAAAAAATGCATTTATATTAAAAACAAAGTAGAAATCCTCGGCAAACACACATACACACATATATATCCTTAGTTGCGAGTCGATGGATGACTTGCAACTGGGATCCACCACAAAACACACACACACACCCCTAGTTGCGAGTGGATGGTCAACTTGCAACTAGGGGTCCTCAACAAACACACCCTCTAGTTGCGAGTCGATGGTTGACATGCAACTGGGGACCCTAGAAAAAAAGATGCACACCCATCCCCCCAGTTGCGAGTTGGTTATCAACATGCAAATGGACACCCTCGATAAAACACACACACACACACACACACACACACACACCCTAGTTGTGAGTCGATGGTCAACTTGCAACTTTGGGTCCTCAACAAACACATAGACCCCCTAGTTGCGAGTCGGGGTATCGACATGCAACTGAGGACCGTCGACAAACACACACACACACACACACATCCTTAGTTGTGACTCGATGGACGACTTGCAACTGGGGGCCACGACAAAACACACACACACCACACACACGCACCAACCCTAGTTGCGAGTCGATGGTTGACATGCAACTAGGGGCCACACACACACACAGGCCCCCTAGTTGCGCCTTGGTTATTCGAGATGTATCTGGGGACCCTCGACAAACACACATACACACATATTCTTAGTTGCGAATGGATGGACGGCTTGCAACTGGGGGCACGACAAAACACACACACACGCACCCCCTAGTTGCGAGTTGATGGTCAACATGCAACTAGGGGTCCTCAGCAAACACACCCCCTAATTGCGAGTCGATGGTTGACATGCAACCGGGGACCCTTGACAAAAAGACGCACACACACCCACCCTAGTTGCGAGTCGGTTATCGACATGCAAATGGGCACCCTCGACAAAACACACACACACACACACACACACTAGTTGCGAGTCCATGGTCAACTTCCAACTTTGGGTCCACAACAAACATACAGACCCCTTAGTGGCGAGTCGATGGTTGACATGCAACTGGGTGACCCTTCACAAAAAGACACACACACACACACACATACCCTAGTTGCGAGTCGGGGTATCAACATGCAACTGGGGGCCCTCGACAAACACACACACACACACACATCCTTAGTCGTGGGTCGATGGACGACTTGCAACTGGGGGAGCATGACAAAACACACACATGCACACCCCTAGTTGCGAGTCGATGGTTGACATGGAATTAGGGGTCCTCAACAAACACACACACCCCTAGTTACGAGTCAGTGGTTGACATGACACTTGGGATCCTTGACAAAAAGAGACACACACACAAACCCCTAGTTGCGAGTCGGTTATCGACATGAAATTGGGATCCTCGACACACACACACACACACACACACACCTAGTTGTGAGTCGATTATCGACATGCAACTAGGCACCCTTAACAAAACACACACACACGCACCCCCCTAGTTGCGAGTCGATGTCCAACTTGCAACTAGGGGTCCTCCACAAACACACACCCCGTAGTTGCGAGTCAATGGTTGACTTGCAACTAGGGACCCTCCACACACACACACACACACACACACCCCTAGTTGTGAGTCGATTATCGACATGCAACTGAGCACCCTTAACAAAACACACACACACGCACCTCCCTAGTTGCGAGTCGATGTCCAACTTGCAACTAGGGGTCCTCCACAAACACACACCCCGTAATTGCGAGTCAATGGTTGACTTGCAACTAGGGACCCTCCACACACACACACTTAGTTGCGAGTCGTTTGGCGGCTTGCAACTGGGGCCATGACAAAACACACACACACGCCCCCTAGTTGCGAGTGGATGTTCAACTTACAACTAGGGGTCCTCAACAAACAGCCCCCTAGTTGTGAGTCGATGGTTGACTTGCAACTGGGGACCCTCGACTAACACACACATACACACACACACACCCCTAATCATGACTTGTTTATCGAGATGCATCTGGAGACCCTCTACAAACACATATACACAAATATCCTTTGTTGCGAGTATGTGGGCGGCTTGCAACTGGGTGCCACGACAAAACACACACACACGCACCCCCTAGTTGCAAGTTGATGGTTGACTTGCAACTAGGGACCCTCCACTCTCTCTCTCTCTCTCTCTCTCTCTCTCTTTCTCTCTCTCTCTTAGTTGCGAGTCGATGGACGGCTTGCAATCGGGGGCCACAACAAAACACACACACACACATGCACACACACACACACACCCTATTTGCGTGTTGGTTATTCGTGATGCATCTGGGGATCCTCAACAAACACACATATACACATATCCTTAGTTGTAAGTCGATGGGCGGCTTGCAACTGGGGACCACCACAAAAACACACACATGCACCCCCTAGTTGCGAGTCGATGTTCAACTTGCAACTAGAGGTCCTTCAACAAACACACCCCTCCTAGTTGCGAGTCGATGGTTGGCATGCGACTAGGGACCCTTGACCAAAATACACTCACACCTCCCTAGTTGTAAGTCGGTTATTGACTCGCAATTGGGACCTTTCGACACGCACGCACGCACACACAAACACACACACACATCCCTAGTTGCGAGTTGGTTATCGAGATGCATCTGGGGACCCTCGACAAACAAACAACTGCTTAGTGGCACCAGAAATGAATCATAAGGATGAAGAGACAAGACACTCACTACGTCATCATTGACCGCTATCTCTTCTTTGCTTGAACAAAGATCGATCCCAGTAACCAGCAGAGGACAAAGCAAAATGGGCGGGCGTGCGCCAGTTGGGTGTCAAGGTGTGGACATGCAATCTGGACAAAAACATGGGTGCGACCTAGTTGCAAAATCAAGGGTGGACTTGCAACTATGAAAGAAAGGGGCCCAGTTGCATATCATGTGAGAAGTTGCAACCTCGACGGAAAGCCTCACCCCCACTTGCATATCGAAAGTTGACTTGGAGCCAGGACAAAAAGAGTCAGGCCCTGGTTGTGTATTCGAGGGTGGACTTGCAACTAAAACAAAAAATGGGCCTAGTTGCATGTCAGGGGTGTATTTGCAACTGGGACAAAGGGGTCACCCATCCCCAGTTACGTGTCGAGGGTGGACTTGCAACTGGACACGAAGCCCTAGTTGCGTATCAGTGGTGAATTTGTGCCGCGATAATGGGCTAATAAAAGTGAAACCAAATAGGGCAACAAAAAGGATTCACGACAAACAAACAACGACCAACAAGGTGGAGGATCGAGCGCTTGAAAATTACAGAAACTATCGAACGGTGACAAACTTAGATGAGACATCGTTCACTATAAAAACATATTCACGAATTTAGAAGGTGTTCACAAACTTTAAAAAATATTCCCAAATTTATAAAAAAAATTATTCATGAAAAATTTATTAAATTTTTGATAAAAAAATAAAAAATACAGAATGAAAAATGAAAAAGGAAGAAATAAAATGAAAAAGGATATAAAAAGAAAAATACGGAAGGAAATCAGATAGGAATAATAGAGAATATAATGAAAAACTTAAAATAAGATGAAAGAATGTAGTAATTGTTTTTACAAAGAAACAGGCATTCAAAAAATAAACAAAAAACAAAAAAAACGGTCAAACAAAAAAAGGAAGAAAAAGACGCTCACGAGTTTTTTTTGAGGCAAAAAAGACGCTCACAAGTCCATCGTTCCTGCCACATCCTCAGCATGACGTCCACCAGCCCACAAAAGACACAACGAAAACAAACAAACGGGCCGTGCCCCCTCATGCAGCAACCATATTGGGCCGACAAAAAATAAAACGGAAACGCGGGCAAACAGAACGAGAGATATGGGAGAACGACAGAAAAGACAACGAGATCGGGGGTTTGCACGAAATTTACAGCGTGTAGATCCAATGGTTAAGAACTTAGATGAGACATCCTTAAAAAACATCTAGACGTGAGTTAGTCATTCCGTAAAAATATAGGAAAGTACAAAATAAAGCTACAAGCGACAACAGGAAACAGAAAAAATAAACACAACAGGACGTGGTCTCCTGCGCGGCTGGACCGGACCATCTGGGGCTCCGTGACGCAAGGCTTCCTCCTGTCTCGCTTAAAGTGAGATATAGGGGCGCCCACCAACCCAAGCCCCATGAGCGCTTTGTGCTGGTCCATCTAAGTGTTGACATTCGTACCCTCTCGTTTAGGGTTTTCGGCTCTGGTGGCGATCCCATCGCCGTCGAGAGATTTCACCGGCTTTTCGTCCGCTGGCTGCCCTCCTGCAGAGATCACCTATCAGGCTGATAGGGGAGGGAGTCGGATCGGTTCTGTGGAGCAAAGTACCGTTGACGGGGAAACCCTAGATGGCGGACCGAGTGGAGTCGTCGTCTGCGGGTTGGTCTGGGAAGAATCTTGAAGAGATGCTGCAGCACCTGGATCTCCAAGATGACAAGCTTGATGACGTGATCGTAGGGGAGGAAGAGGTAAAGAAGTATGAAGCGGATGCTAGGTGGCTGGCGATCGCAAAGGTGAATACGACCCGCACCTTCAGTTCGCCGTCGATGTTCGAGTGCATGAAATCTGTCTGGTCGCTAGCACATGTTCCCAAGTACAGGGAGGCGGGTGAAAACCTGTTTATCTTCCAGATGTTCTGCCTTGGTGATTGGAAGAAGGTGGTGCACGGTGGTCCATGGTGTGACGCCCCCGATTTGACCGTACACTAATCATGCACGCAAACGTGTACGATCAAGATCAGGGACTCACGGAAAGATATCACAACACAACTCTACAAATAAAATAAGTCATACAAGCATCATATTACAAGCCAGTGGCCTCGAGGGCTCGAATACAAGAGCTCGATCATAGACGAGTCAGCGGAAGCAACAATATCTGAGTACAGACATAAGTTAAACAAGTTTGCCTTAAGAAGGCTAGCACAAACTGGGATACAGATCGAAAGAGGCGCAGGCCTCCTGCCTGGGATCCTCCTAACTACTCCTGGTCGTCGTCAGCAGGCAGCACGTAGTAGTAGGCACCTCCGGTGTAGTAGGAGTCGTCTTCGACGGTGGCGTCTGGCCCCTGGGCTCCAACATCTGGTTGCGATAACCAGGTAGAAGGGATAGGGGAAAAGAGGGAGAAAGCAACCATGAGTACTCATCCAAAGTACTCGCAAGCAAGGAGCTACACTACATATGTATGCATTGGTATCAACTGGAATAAGGCTATTATATGTGGACTGAACTGCAGAAAGCCGGAATAAAGGGGGGATAGCTAGTCCTTTCAAAGACTACGCTTCTGGTAACCTCCATCTTGCAGCATGTAGAAGAGAGTAGACAAAAGTCCTCCAAGTAGCATCGCATAGCATAAACCTAACCGATGATCCTCCCCTCGTCGCCCTGTGAGAGAGCGATCACCGGTTGTATCTGGCACTTAGAAGGGTGTGTTTTATTAAGTATCCGGTTCTAGTTGTCATAAGGTCAAGGTACAACTCCAAGTCGTCCTGTTATCGAAGATCACAGCTATTCGAATAGATTAACTTCCCTGCAGGGGTGCACCACATAACCCAACACTCTCGATCCCATTTGGCCGGACACACTTTCCTGGGTCATGCCCGGCCTCGGAAGATCAACACGTCGCAGCCCTACCTAGGCACAACAGAGAGGTCAGCACGCCGGTCTAAATCCTATGGCGCAGGGGTCTGGGCCCATCGCCCATTGCACACCTGCACGTTGCGAGGGCGGCCGGAAGCAGACCTAGCCTAGCAGGCGTTCCAGTCCAATCCGGCGCGCGCCGCTCAGTCGCTGACGTCACGAAGGCTTCGGCTGATACCACGACATCGAGTGCCCATAACTGTCCCCGCGTAGATGGTTAGTGCGTATAGGCCAGTAGCCAGACTCAGATCAAATACCAAGATCTCGTTTAACGTGTTAAGTATCTGCGAACGTCGACCATGGCCAGGCCCACCTCTCTCCTAGGTGGTCTCAACCTGCCTTGTCGCTCCGCCACAAAGTAACAGTCGAGGGCCGTCGGGAACCCAGGCCCACCTCTACCGGGATGGAGCCACCTGCCCCTTCAGCCCCCATCTCCGAACAGTATCATAAGTAATGTAACTGTGTAAAGTATTTAGTATATGCCCGTGATCACCTCCCGAAGTGATCACGGCCCAGTAGTAAGCAGTAGGATAGCAGGTAATGGTAACAACAGTAGTAGCAAGGATAGGCTATGCATCAGGATAGGAATAACGGAAAGCAGTAACATGCTACACTACTCTAATGCAAGCAGTATAGAGGAGAGTAGGCGATATCTGGTGATCAAAGGGGGGGCTTGCCTGGTTGCTCTGGCAAGAGAGAGGGGTCGTCAACACCGTAGTCGAACTGGGGTCGCCGGCAGTCTTGGGGTCTACCGGAAAGAAGTAACGGATGGGAAATACAATAAATAATAGAGCAATCAAGGTATCACAAAGCATAACAAGATAATACGCGGTGCTAGAGGTGACCTAACGCGGTACTAAGTGACACCGACAAAGGGGGGAAACATCCGGGAAAAGATCCCCAGTGTTTCGCGCTTTTGGGCAGAGGAGCCGGAGGGGGAAAGTTGCGAGTTCGCTATGCTAGGGATGCGTGGCGGACGAACAGGCTGCGTATTGGGGTTCGTCTCGTCGTTCTGAGCAACTTTCATGTACAAAGTTTTTCCATCCGAGCTACGGTTTATTTTATATTGATTTTTAAAGATTTAAATCATTTTTAGCATTTAATTAATTATTTTAATAGAACATTATCCAAAACAGTGAAAGGTGATGTCGGCATGACATCACCATGACGTCAGCAGGTCAAACCCAGCTGACCAGAGTCAAACCTGGCCTGTGGGTCCAGTGGGACCCACCTGTCATAGACTCAGGCTAACTAAACAGGTTTGATTAGTCTAGTTAATTGATTAGGTTAATTAAACAAGATTAATTAAGTTAATTAATCCTTTTATTTATTTATTAATTAATAATTTAATTTATTATTTATTTTTAATTCCTTTATTTATTTATTTTCGTTCTGGGGGTAGGGCCGCACTTGTCATTGGCCCTAGGGGCCTATCGGGCGAAACGGGTAGCGGGCGCCCGGGCGTTTGCGCCCGAAGGGTGGACCCGTGGCGCCGCGGGGTGCTAGTGTGTGGGCAAGGCCGCCGGGCGCGACCAGGCGAGGCCGGCGCGCGTGTGGGCATCGGGAACCGGTGGCGAGGGGCGACGTCCAGGCGAAGGCCTCGCCGTAGAGGGCGGAGGGCGGCGGCTAGCGGTGGGCGCAGCGGCGATGGGCAGTGGGCGGCGAAGGCGCGGTGAGGAAGGGGATGACCACGGGCAGCAGTAGTAACATAGCAGGGGAGCAGCCGAAGCGGATGCGAACGACGACGGGCGCGGTGCAGGCACAGTCATGTACGGGCGGCAGTGCGCAGGCTCGTCGAGGGAGGGTGCAGACGGGTGCTGGGCACGGCGGTTGCGGGCTGCGGCGAGTGGGGCGAACAGGAGGCGCAGGCGGAGCACGAGCAAGGGGACGAGGATGGATGGATGGATGGGGTGCTCACGGGGGGGGGGGATGGGGGGGGGGGGGGGGGGGGGGGGGGGGGGGGGGGGGGGGCTGTAGGGCATGGGGCAGCGGTGCTCGAGGTGGGCGACGAGGACGCGATCGACGACGAAGAGGAAGGCGAGGAGGCTCCGGCGAGTGGCTTGAGGAGGAGACGAGGAGGCGAGATCCAGCGTCGAGGAGGCGGAACGAGGCGGCGACGGTGAGCGCCGGCGACGGGGTTGGCGCTGGCAGCGGCGCACGGCAACAGAGGCGAAGGGATCAGGGTTCACTACCCCGATCCAGAACGTGGAGGGGAGTGGGGAACGAGGAGGGGAGTGGGCGTCGTGGGGTGGCGGCGGGTGAGGGAGACGAGGGGAGAGGTGGGGATTGTGCGGGGGAGTGGGGTGGCCGGGCTAGGGTTCGGTCGCCCCAGGGGGTGTTGTAGGTGCCAGCTGAGGCCTAGTGGGGGGTCTTTTTTGTATATTCTTTTCTGTTTTTATTTTATTTTACTTCTACGGTTTTAATTCATATTATTTTAGTTTTATGAAATATAATTCTAGCACCTAAATTAGTGGTAGTAATTATATTACTGCCACAATTATCCTTTTATTTATTAAAAGTAGTTTTCAATAATTTAATCATTTAAGTGACGATTAAATAAATAATTTAGCTATTGTTTCTATCATTTAGTGCATCTAAGCATTTTATAAAATTTTGGGTTCACCACCCTAATCATATATGATTTATTTGCTACACTTTGAACATTTTAGATTTGACTTTAGAAAACTTTTATCGTTTAACTTTATTTTAAGTTAGAATTCGAAAGGGACGTGATACACCGCAAGATTAACAACAGTAACCATGGTGACGTGGCATCATTATCGTGAGATTACTATAGCCTAATTATCCGAGTGTCACACATGGCTCTTCAGGGGGATGGGGATGCTGATTGAGGACTATGATGGCAAGAAGGAGCCTACATCTGTTGATTTCGATGGATTATACGTGTGGGCTCAGGTTCACAATATACCCGAGCTATACCGCAAAGCAGAGGTAGTTGACCAACTAGCCCGATGTATCGGACGGGTGAAAGAGATCCAGCTAGCACCTCGGCTGTTCTATGAAGGCCACTACATTAGGGTTCGGGCGAAGGTTCTTGTCAACAAACCTTTAACACGGGTGACACCTCTGAATGTCGTGGGAGAGGGCAGATTGCGCCTTCCGGTCAAATACGAGAAGATCCCCTATTTCTGCAAGGTCTGTGGTCTCATGGGCCATAACCATGAGGAGTGCGGCGATGGCATTTGGGAGGAGAAACATAAGCAATGGGGGAGTTGGATGCTGGCACAAAGGAGGGAAACTATCCCAGAGCAGCAAGGCGGTTGGGCTACTCGGGGAGGCCGTTCAGGAGAAAGAGGAAGAGGCCGGTCTGGCCGGGGTACCCAAGCCCCTCGTCAGCGCTCGCCACCGAGAAAGCGCTCGTCTCAAGAAGCGGGGTTTGACAATGCAGCGGATGAGGATGAGGTCACCAGCCCTCTAAAGGCTGGGGATGCAAGGGAGAAGATGCACGACGCCCCAACAGCACGTGGAAACTTGAACCCAGCCTTGACAGTCAGCTCGGCTACTGCTGACGGGTTGGAGAGGAACAAAGCAGTTGTCACTTTTGATCCGGCTGCAATGGTAGTCCCGCCGCCACCCCCGGCGTATGTGTCTCTGAGGGATGCCAAGAAAGCAAAGAAGGCGGGATCACCGACGAAACAAGGTACAGAGAAGATGGCATCATTGGCGGGCTCCTCCGGGGAGCACCGCCAGGCCCAATGAAAATACTAAGCTGGAATTGTCGTGGGATAGGCGATCCCGCGACAGTTCGAGAACTCCGCGATCTTGTGGAGCTTAGTTCGCCCTCTATTCTTTGTTTAGTCGAAACTCAATTACAGAGGAGTCGTGTTGAAGGTCTTCACTTTTCGTTAGGATTTGATTTCAGTTTTGGTGTTGGTAGCAATGGTAGGAGTGGTGGTATTTGTATCTTTTGGAAGAATTCGGTGGATGTTGCAATAAAAAACTTTTCAGAGTATCATGTGGATGCATGGGTGCAAGAACAGGGGAAAGAACAGTGGCGGTTATCTTGTTTCTATGGAGAAGGAACGAGGAGTCTTCGTTGTAAAACTTGGAATACAATGAAGAGATTGAGAGGGGAGAGCACCCTCCCCTGGTTATGTATTGGTGACTTCAACGAGATACTGAGACCTGAGGAGCAACATGGTCCCAATGCTCGTGATAGTGCTCAGATAGAGGCTTTCAAAGAGGCCGTTGATGTTTGTGGATTTGCTGATTTGGGCTATCGTGGCTTGGACTGGACATGGGAGAAGAAGGTGGCTGGTGGCCACTTTTGCCGAGTATGTTTGGATCGAGCCTTGGGATCGGCCTGCTGGTCGGCGCTCTTTCCTTTCGCCTCTCTTGAACACCTAACTGCGGCAAAATCTGATCATTGTCCCATATTGCTAGAGACGGAGCTGGTAGCGACAAGTGTTCGGGCCAAGCAAAAACAATTCAGGTATGAGTGCATGTGGGAAAGGGAACCCAGCTTTGGAGATATCTTGGTTGAGGCGTGGAATGATGCGGGCAGGGCCCAAACTGTATCGGGACTGTCTGCAAAACTTGCCAGTGTTGCTGGTGTGCTACAAAGATGGGGCCAGCAAGTTTGGAGCAGTCCGTGCGGAACTGCGCTCACTGCGCCTTCGGCTGGGCAAGCTACGCGCACTTCAGGATCGCGTAGGTCCTTCGGTGGAGGAGGAAAGCATTGAAGCTCGAATGGTGGAACTCTGCCTCCGAGAAGAAATCATGTGGCGCCAAAGAGCTAGGGTCCAGTGGCTAGCTGAAGGTGACAATAACACAAAGTTTTTCCACCGAAAGGCGAGTGCCCGCAAAGTGTGTAACCGCATCTCTCAACTTCAGCGAGTTGACGGAACAGTTTGCACGGATGAGCAAGAGATGGCGAATATGGCATCCAACTTCTATGGAAATCTGTATGCATCCGAAAACACAGTGGGCATTGAAGAGGTTTTATCCCATATACCACCACGAGTTGATGAGGCCATGAACAACTCTCTGGATGCTCAGTATACGAAATCAGAGGTAAAAACTGCATTATTCCAGATGTTCCCGACAAAAGCACCAGGACCGGACGGCTTCCCTACACACTTCTTCCAGCGGCATTGGGATCTATGTGGTGACGAGGTAACTGATATGGTGTTGCGAGTTCTTAGAGGACAGGATTCCCCGGAGGAGATCAACAAAACGTTCATAGTTTTAATTCCCAAGATTGCAAGTCCAAAAAATTTAGGACAATTTCGACCGATTAGCCTCTGCAATGTGATCTTCAAGATCGCATCCAAGGTTTTGGCTAACCGGCTCAAGCTTATTCTCCCCGACATCATCTCTGAGGAGCAGTCAGCATTTGTGCCAGGACGCCTTATTACTGACAACTTTATCTCAGCCTATGAGTGCCTGCACTACATGAAAACAAGGAAGTTGAAAAGCAACAGGTTCTGCGCTTTGAAGCTTGACATGATGAAAGCCTATGATAGAATTGAATGGAATTATCTGGAGAAGGTCATGCTAAAACTTGGGATCAGCCCGTGTTTCACCGAGATTGTAATGAGGTGTGTTACATCAGTATCCTTCTCTGTTATTTTCAACGGAGGGAAGCAAGAGGAGTTCACACCTTCGCGAGGCCTCAGGCAGGGTGATCCGATATCTCCCTACCTCTTTCTGCTAGCGGCGGAGGGATTATCTTGTTTATTTAAATCTTCCAATCCAGCTGAGAGTGTCCGTGGTATTACGGTGGCAGCAGGAGCTCCTGAGGTAAACCATTTACTTTTTGCAAATGATAGCCTCTTATTCTTCAATGCTACGCCTGAGATGGCAGCCAGAGTTGATGCTCTCCTGCATCTTTACTGCGGCGCTTCTGGCCAGCGCATAAATAAGGAGAAGTCCTCCATCTTCTTTAGTAAAGGCTATGCTGAGTCTCTGAGACAAGTAATCAAAGAATCCTTGCAAGTCCAGAATGATCAGCTATCCGATCGATATCTTGGACTGCCTGCTGATGTGGGGAGAGCTAAGGAAGGATCCTTTAAATATTTGAAGGACATGATTTGGAAGCATGTGCAGGGTTGGATGGAAAAGGCCCTATCTACAGGTGGTAAGGAGGTACTCATCAAATCCGTTGCTCAGGCTATCCCCACCTACTCTATGGCTTGCTTCAAATTGCCACGGGGTTTATGTCAACATATTAACGGAATTTTGAGGAAGTTTTGGTGGGGTTCTAAGAATGGCGAGAGGAAAACAGCATGGGTGTCATGGGAAGTTATGTCACAGCCTAAATCCATGGGGGGGATGGGGTTCAGGGATATCGAGCTCTTCAACCTGGCTTTGCTGGCTCGACAAGCATGGAGGCTCCTTACCGAGCCAAACACTCTTAGTGCCCGGATCTTGAAGGCTGTTTACTTCCGTGCATCAACAATCCTTGAGGCAGAGGTGGGAAAGAATCCATCTCAAGTATGGCGTTCCATTATTGAAGGCCGAGACTCTCTCAAGCTCGGCTTAATCAAGAGAATTGGTCCGGGCAGCGACACAAATATATGGAATGATAACTGGATCCCCAGGGATTTTAAACTTCGACCTGTATGTCCAAAAACCACAAACCCTCCCGAGTTGGTCTCCGAGCTCATAAACCCTGTTACAGCTTCTTGGAACCGGGCCATCTTGGATGAGCATTTCTACGTGATGGACATAGAGGCAATCCTGAACATCCCTCTCAGCAACCGAGTCCGCGAGGACTTTTGGTCATGGCATTATGAACGGAAGGGCACCTTCACGGTGCGGTCAGCCTATCGGCTCATGTCCTCAATCAAACAGCAAAGAACTGACTGGCTTGAGCACAATGAGGGCCACTCCAATGGCGCAGCGGACAGCAGGTCTTGGGCAAAACTATGGGGTGCTCCGGTCCCCTCCAAAGTCCGTGTTTTTGCCTGGCGGCTGGCTAGAACCTCAATCCCTACAGGAGACGTCTGAAAGCACAGGAAAATGACGGATTCTGCAGAATGCTCAATCTGCCACGCAGGGGTGGACTCTTGGCGCCACTCTCTCTTCGATTGCCACATGGCATGCTGCGTGTGGGCTCTCGCAGACGAAGAACTGTCGGAGACAGTTATCTCCAACCGGACGGAAGATGCCAAGCTTTGGATGTTTTGGCTGGTGGATACTTTACCTACAGCAGAGTTAGCGCGCGTGCTCGTCACAATGTGGGCAGTCTGGTGGGCGAGAAGACGGGCCATCCACGATAATCAGTTCCAGAGCCCTCTCAGCACTCATGTTTTCATCAATAAATTCATCACAGAACTTGATCAAATTCCTGAGAAGGCCGCGCGAACGAGGGACCTGCATGCAAGGCCCAAGGACCTGCATGTAAGAGACAGGGACCGGCATGTAACTAGTGTGGAGGAGGAAGGATTCACGAGCAGGACAGGGTGGCTTCCACCTGAAGCGCATGCATACAAAATGAACACAGATGCTGGTTTCTCTAAGATTGGAGACAGCGGGGCTGCTGATGTGATTTGCCGTGACGCTAATGGCAATTATCTTGGGGCATCGGCGATCATCTCAGTTGGCTTAATGGATCCAACCATCCTGGAGGCTCGGGCATGTAGTGAGGCGCTTTCCCTGGCAAGGGACCTCCACATCTAGTCCGTTTGCGTGGCATCGGATTGCCTGGAAGTCGTAAACCGGATAGAGAATGTTTCTCCTTGCAATTATTTTTCCATCTTGCAAGACATTCAGCACCAGAAAATGCTTTTCAATGATGTAAAATTTATCCATGAGAGTAGGAAGAATAATAGGGAGGCTCATGCTTTGGCAAAGGCAGCAGCCTCTCTACCCCCCGGGCGCCACGTGTGGCTTATTAGCAGGCCCGACATCATCTGTATCCCTATGTGTGTGAACTTTTAATAAAGGATGCAGTTTGCTCAAAAAAAATCTAAGTGTTGACGTGCCTGTTATTATTTTCTTTTTTTATACTTTTCTATTTGAATAATTGCTTTTTTGTAAATATTTGGAAATCCATAAAAGTTCTACGGAAATGTTAACACCCACACGTGTGGGCGTTGACCATCTCGACCACACGCATCCATCACCGTCCAGTACTATATGCACGAATCTTGGCACAATCTGGCCGATTTTCTGTGCCACGTAGGACAAGGCGCCTGTGTGGTGTGTGACATAGTTTGCCCGCACGTCGGTTGCCTCCCCCCCCCCCGCGGTCAGCGGTTGCCACTCGGGGGCGTGCGGTGGAACCGCTATGCGCCCGCACGCCACGCGCCGACCGTGGTTGACGTCAAACACGTCGCGCACTTCGCCCGCCAACCCCTCACAGTTCCATTTACTCATCCCCACAGTTACTCGCACAACCCACTTCACATTTCAGACGATTGGAGGAGAAGACGAGGGGAGAAGGCAACGGCGGAGGCGGAAGAGTCGACGGAGTTCGCGGCCGTCGGTGGTGCTCGCCGGACCGGAGCGGCCTCGCCGGAGCGCCTACAGATTGAAGGTAATGCTTGCTCCCACTCTCACAATCCTTGCTTGAATTTTCCCCCTTCCCTCAATGTTCGATACTTCGCTCGAGATTTGTAGAGATTCAGGCAATTTGGCGATGGGGAGTCCTATGCTTGCTATTTTCGGTGGCACTGGGCAGTTTCGTCGCCGCCGCGGTGGCGGTCTCGCCGGTGTGGTTCTTCCTGTGGAGACACACACTGGTTGTGCCTTGGGATTGGGCCGTTGTTTTCCGGTCAGATAGTTGCACATTGCTTCGAATTGGTATTTGCGATCAGTTCGGTGAGAATTTTGGGGATGAATTTCAAGTCATTATAGTTGCCATTGAACCCTAGATCTAGTTAGTTGTTTTTCAAACTGCTGTGTGAAGGCAAATGTGGTGGTTTGAGTAACTATCATGACTGTATGGCAACTAATTTACTGAATGACTGTGATAATTGCCACAAACATGCTTTTCCATGCGGCAACTAATTTCTTGAATGACTGTGATAGTTGTCACAAACATTCTTTTTCATGCAGCAACTAATTTCCTGAATGACTGTCATAGTTGCCACAAATATGCTTTTTCCATGTGGCAACTAATTTTTCCTGAATGATTGTGATAGTTGCCACACTGTAGGAATGGTAAAGTGCAGTAAATCGGTAGTCACTGCAGTTTCAGTAACCAATTGCACTGGATGGCAACTAATCTGCACATTAACTATGCCTGTTTCCACTTGGATAGTATATTCTTGTGGCAATAGACTATGAACACACTGTGGCTGTTGCCATGTTGTAGACAGGATAATGTGGCAAATTGGCTGCATAACATGGCAACTAATTTGCACATCAACTGTGTCAGATGCCATATATATGCTTTCCATGTGGCAAGTTTTTTGTCTGAACACAGCATGTCTGTTGCCATGTTACAATCAGTATAATGTGGCAAATTCATTGTACGGCAGACGCAATTTTCGTGTTTTGCCATGATGACTTGTGATATCTGAACACACTGTGGCAATTTCAGGTTGTTCATTAGATGTTTTTCATCGCTTTTTTGAATTATGTGTTGCATTTTAACATGGCAATTTCAATCTAGCACATTTTTGCCATTGAAACACATGGCAAGTCATTGTTGTATGAGGACAGGGTGTGAGCTGCCACATCTTAGGTTTCTGCAGTGGAGGATTTTGTGACTTTCTTTTCGTACTATCTTGTGCTAACATGGCAACTTCAACATTTTGTTTTTAAGTGCATTTACGATCTACACATTTTTTTTTCAAATGTAACCAATGTGCTTAATTTCCACATTTATGTTTTCGACAATCATAGGGGGGTGCGTGCGTGTTCATGTGATTTTTTTTGCATTCACTAGTTGACATTTTTCACTCGAGCCCATGCGACAAGGACATTCTGTTAGGTGGCAACTGATTACTTCCTGCATTTTTCATTTCCACCGTGACAATTTGGTCTGTTCTTACCTCAGCAGAATGGCTCGCGGCGATCATCAAAACGATGATGATGATTTCATGGATCCACCACAGCAGAATCGGGCAACTGGATGGAGAAAAGAGGGCGACGAGGTAACTGTCCACACACCCTCTTCCTCCTGCATATGTTATTGGTTGCCACCTCGAGCTTGCAGTCATCTGTCATGAACTAAAATTTCATGACAGTGAAAACATGGCAACAACTGATCATTTGTCTGTTTTTTGCAGAATAAGAAACGTACTCACAACAGGGCCTCTCAGGAACGACTGACTTCATCAACTGACAAATTTACCGACGATCAGAAGGGAGCTGCTGCTGAGATGGGTATGCAGGCTATGATGAATGTCCGGTGCACGAATCTAGTCAACCCTGTATGCGACTGGCTTGGTGAGATTTACGACCCCGCTCCAGGGAATTTGTGATTCTGGGACGTGGAAAACTGCCGTTGAACAAGGAATCCGTGTTCTGCACTTTGGGTGTGCCCCATGGACAAATCAAAGTCCCGTATGAGGTCAATAACAAGATCGAGGAAGTGTTGTTCCCTCGTTTGTTTCCTGGGTTGGAACCCATGCCGAACACGTCTGTACTGGCAAATTCGCTACAGGCCATGACAACCCATGGCAAGGTTTTTAAGATGAAACTACTCATGTACCTCATCTCAGCTATTTTCGCGCCGACCACTTCTCTTCGCCCAAGCAACAAATGCTTCCCCATCCTGGTGAATGATCTATCTTTACTACATTATGTTTCCTTCATTTTTTTTGCTCCAATGTCATGTGAAATCTATTCACTGCCAGTGTTTTTTGATGTTTTTTTCCATTTGATTTTCTGATGTGGTAACTCGTTGTCCTGAATTTTGTGCGGTGCAGGCGAAACTGAAAGATGTGAAGAACATGAATTGGTGTAAGTTCATTGCCGACTTCCTGCATGATGCATTCTCAAGCAAGATGTACCAGAAGGGTTGTCGACTGCATTTAATGGTATTTTTTACCAGTCCTTTCTATGAACACTCTTTTTAACACCTTTTATGCATGCATGGCAACCTGATCATAACAAGATGGCAACTGCCATAATGACAATATGGCAACTGCCATCATGACAATATGGCAACTGTCATCATACTATGATGGCAACTGCCATAATGACAATATGGCAACTGTCATCACACTATGATGGCAACTAGCACATACAGATGGCAACTTCTTCTTTTTCTCATTTTCATGCACTTCAACTTGATGATCGTAGGAACATATATTATCCTGTTTTTTCGCAAAATACCATGATCACAATTGATATTTCTTTCTTTTTAAAATTGTTGTACATCAGCTCATGTATGTCAACTGTCTTGATCTGTCCACCGTGGATTTCACTGGGATAGGAGGCCCGCCGCCTACGCACAAGTTTGATGTTTCTGCGTGGACTATCGATGCTATCAAGGCTATGCTTGCTGCAGACAGGGTAACTGATACCAAATATGGAAAACTGCAGGTTAATTCTGGTTTCTTTCTCTACACGACATTCTTACAAATTTTTGCGGCATAACATATCATCGTGTGGAAACCGTATGTGGTTAACAAGAGATGATTACCTTCGTTAGCCATGGCTGTCTGAGTATGGTATCCATGTCTCACTCCACATGGAAACTCTGTCATTCGTGCTGAAACTTATATTCGCGCCTTCTTTTTTTGTTGTATTTTGCAACACATGAACTGCTAGTCAGTGTTCATCATTCTCTCTCTTACATCCTAGCTATTTTTTTGGTTTTTCCAGCTGATGGCCAAGCATGCTATAGAGTACATCGTGTTTGGGGGGCCTCAAAACTTTGGAAAGTGGATGGACGTGCACTCAGCTCCGTCTTGCCCTACTGAGGTAATCAAAGATATATATCTATGGTTGCCTTGCATTATTTTTGATGTCGTGCTAGTCACTGTAATATGGTTGGTTACTACTGCTTCTTGTTTCATGCACAGGCGAGGGCACCTGTTGAGCATCTAATTGGGCAGTTTGCATCCGGAATGACCGGCTTGCTCAGGAAGTTGGTTGAGGGGTGGACGTCCCTTAATGGCTCCGACAGCGACGCGGTTGCGAGGCAGTTCACTACATTTGTCCCAGAATGGACACATTGGCCAACTGGTTGTCGTGGCCGGTATGACTACAACAGTTCCCAAGAGACTGCTGACACACAAGATGAACTAGATGGAGACGCTGGTCTCAGCAAGGATGACGATGATGACATGGAGAACGTGCAATAGGACACCGATGATGATGAACATGTTGAAGTTCGTGCAGGTGGTAAGAATGACAAGGATGCACGAGATGTCCCCCCACCGAAGAAAGTCAAAGAACATACGGCTGCGAGAGGCGAGGGGGTGTTGCCATCAAAGAGGGGGAGGGCTCCAGAGGATGTTGGGCAGGGTTCTCCTGGCAAGAGGTCTAGGACCGATCCCGTAGCTACTAGGAGGAGGTTCGACTTTAATTTTAGTTTTTTGTTTTGTCTATATTTTTGGAACAGACTGATCCCTTTTTGCATTTGTTTTTGCTAAGCGCGGCAACGAGTTTGCTGTCTGACAATTGCCACCTCTTGTTTCCTCCATCTTATACGTGCAGTGAGGCGACGGCTGGTGGACGGGCAGTTACGAAGAAACAGGCACCAACGCCAACCCGTGTTTCTGCTCGGTTGAACAAAGGTGCCGCCATTGCTGGTGACAACCCTTCCACCAGGTCATCTCCTCGTACTACGACGTCCAACACCGGGGATCCTGTCGTGCTTCCAGACCTGAGAAAGCCAGTCAAGAAGTAGGTTTTCCATGTGCTTTCATTGACGTAGTGCTATATTTTTTGTTTTTTCAATGCATCCGTTCAGTTTGCCACATGGGCTTCTGTCATCGTCCCCACGTGGGCAACTGCTATTTTTTCAAATGATTTCCTTCCTTTTTAGCTGCATCGCAACTCCTGCTTGTTTTTACATGGCAACTGCTATCTAGGCCAAATGGCAACTCTTATTGTACCTACATGGCAACTTCCATCTTTCCATTGGCTAGTGTGCTCATCCCATACCTAGTTTTGAAATTGCATTCCTGTCAGATCAGACATTTTTATCATTCTTCAAGTTGGCTAGCATGGCAACTCTTGCTGGATTTGCATGGCAACTGCTAACTATGCCACATGGCAACTCATATTCCCCTTACATGGCAACTACCAACTTTTCCACCTATTTTTCATGTTTTTCAGATTTTATACCATGGAAAATATTTTTTGTTCATTTTTAATACCTTTTTCATGTGCTTTCTTTTTCGCAGGGTGAAGAAGACTACTTCACGCGGGGCCAAGCATATCATTAGGGACCCACTCAAATGCCTTCATTCAAAGTTGTCAACAGGGGGCAACTCAGATGTTCATGAGGCGCCAGTCGACAAAACTGCTGCTACACCATCAACTGTTCCCACTAAATCTAACGCAAGTGGCCGACCATCTCCGCCAGTTGCAGATGTGCAGGTTAGAACAACAGGCATCCGTACATCGGGGAGTGACGAGTCGGTATCTGCCAGGACAGCTGAAATATTGCCAACTCTTCTGGCAATGAAGGAAGCTGCTGTGAGCCATGCCACCCCATCAGCAAGCATTGAAGTGGACGCTCCCGAGACCAACCTAAGCAAGGAAGATTCCCTCTCATCTGACACTGATTCCAAGCGCGTGCGTGGTGGCACTCCTGTGTCCACGACAGAAGTGGCTGAGGTGGCAGTTCATAATGATGTGCCATCTGCAGGTGAGAGTCTTGGCACAACAGCTCTAGCTCCTGTTGGTGCAGATACTGCTAAGGCAACTGTTTCGCGTGCTGGTCTTCCACCGAGGCGTCGTAGCCCCCTCAAGCAATCAACAGACATACCCAACGCACCAGCTGTAGCTAGGAGCAGCAGAGATGAGTCTGGTTATGTTCCTGCGTTCACACTGTTCCCGCCACCTGCCAAAAGCAATGTGATGGAGAAACCGGAAGACCGGAGCACAATTGATGCACGTGTCAAGCCGGGCACGAGTGACGCAGGTGAACGTCCAGAGCAGACTGTGCCTTTACTCCCAGTGGAAATCTCTAGCTTAAATCTACGCACTTCCAGGCTCCCAGTCAATGTTGGTGTCCCCTACAGCCCAAACAAGCAGATTGTCAAGGAAGTTGCGGCTGATACCGCTGACAACACGCCCCGCCCTACAAATAATCCCGATCATTCTGTAGCGGCCGATTCAGATATGTTTGTTGATCTTTCACCCTTGGATTCTGCCCCGCAAGTTGTTCGCGGTCCGGCCAGTAGGCATGAGAGGCACCCAATGGCCTTCACCCCACCGAGCTTCAGCCTTGGCATCAGTCAAGATCAACCAGTGGTGCTAGATCCTATGCCAGTTGTCTTTGCTTTCCCGGGAGGCATGCCCGCAATGATGGCGCAGCCAATGGTCGAGGGCAGGAAGGCTGTCAAGTTCGCAGAGCCGATCGTCCAAGGTACATTTCTTATGTGCTTATCATTTTCTTCTATACATCTGTGTAGTCTGACTTTTGCCCGAAGCATTTTTTTGGGTTTCTCACTTGTGATGGCAACTGTTATGTGATGACATGGCAGCTGAATTTGCTGCACCATGTCACCTACATTTTTTGGTTGTCATGCTGCATTTTACATTCGGCAATCACATGGCAACTGAAGTTGATTCAACATGGCAACTATAGTTGTTGTCACATGGCAACTACAGTGCAATACACATGGCAACTGGATTTGCTGCACCATGTCACCTGTATTTTTTTGCCATGCTGCACTTTCCATTCGGCAAGCACATGGCAACTGGAGTTGACACAACATGGCAACTGGAGTTGCTGTCACATGGCAATTACAGTGCACTACACATGGAAATTGGATTTGCCTCCACATGGCAACTCCCTACTTTTTGTACCTACATTTCACATCAAGCACCCTATCTTTTCACATTCCATTTGTTTTGTTTTCCAGGTATCCTAACCCACTTTTTTGATCCTTGCAGGCACCCTTGAGGAGATTTCACCGTCACTTGATGAATGTTACCATAGTATCGAGGAGGCAGCATTGCAGAGGATGTCCTCATGAGGTTAGGGGCAATCAAATTCCAATGTGCCTGCAGATACGGTATCTGAGGATACCATTAGGAGTGCCACCCCTGGTTCTGTAAGGCAGCAGAGGGTAGTTCACCCACCTCCCGCGGAAGACTACGAGCCCGAAGTTAGGGCCACAAAGGAACAAACCCAGTTGTACGATATTGTCAAGCGATTTGGAAATGTGAGGGCCAGCAGCAAGCACATGAAGGAGCTGAAAGCGTAATGACCACATTTTGCTTTGCTCTTTCTACCATTCATATTTTTTTCTACTTTCTATATATGATCCGCTTATGTTTTAGTTCTTCCTTTTTTACTTAGTAGACATGATTCTTTCATGTTATATCATTTTCATACAGCTCATGTTTGGACAAAACCAAGGTCATTCAATGCGAAGCGACGTACATCGACCTGGGTGATCTTGCCGAGTCCGTGAGGCCAAACGGTAAAATGTCGACGAATGTAGTTGCATGCGTGATTGACTACATCAACAAGCATATGGATATGTGTCCCGACAAAACAATCATGCATTATAGTGTGACCTGCAAAATATGGGATGGTGACTTCCACCACAAAATCCTGAGGAAGAATTTTTCTCAACACGGTCAATTCGAGTTCACACTGAAGAAATATGTGAGTACTCCTTCCCTGTTTGCACTTTTTTCACATGGTATGGTTTTTTGCCATTATCTGCAGTCTGTTGATGTGGCAGATGTTTCATGCGGCATCAGCTGCCGTGCAAACTGACTTTTTGATTTTTTGCATCCCGTGCAAACTATGTGGAAACTTCAAAGTAAAATACATGGAAAATTTTGTTCATACATGGACGGCAACTTTCTTTCAACTAACCACTATAACTAAACATTCTATGTGATTCTACTTTTTTTGTCCCTCTGCTGTTCTTCATGTGAACTCTGCTTCTCATTTCCTTCACCTTTACATGCAGGTCATGTTCCCCATGTTCCAGGAGCTTGCACCACACGACCCACACGACAAGTGTGGTCACCACTACGCGATCTGTCTTGACCTGAAGAACCAACGCTTTGAGGTGCTTGATTCAATGCGTTCGGCAGCCGATGCAGACCTTACTTCGCATGCTGAATTCTTCATCAACAACGTCAAAGAGACATGGAACCGTCACTACGAAAACTCAAAGGTCCAGATTAGACATTTCCCGATTGAGTACGTGGCGACTACGAAACAAGGGAACACGTAATTTCCTACCACCCCCCCCTTCATGTGCCATTTACATCAATCCCACCCCTCTTTGTTGTTACATATGAATTGAATTTTATCATTGCTATGTTTGTCCTTTTTGCGAGTTCACCTGACTCTTTTTCTTGTGCAGGACGGACTGTGGCTTTCACATGATGGAATACCTTGCAAAGTGGGAAGGTAGACTTGTTCCTGCTGTCAATGCTGCAACGGTCGTTGAGCTCCAAAAAATTTACACATGGAACTGGTTGACGAATGAAGATTTCAACAAGCGGTCCGGAGCACGCGAGTTCGTGGAGGAGGCTGTGAAGAAATTCATCAAGAAGTACAAGTGATCACGTGGCGTTACACACCGGACGCATACCTTACATTCTGTTGCCGAGGAATGTAAGGTACTACCTTTTGTTCTTCTCAAAAACTATGTCCGTGTGCTATTCTATGACTGCAACCCCAAGTAGCCTAGTACGCAATGGTGGTCCGTGAGTGACATTTGAATATTTTCTGTAATATTTTGTGTGGATGTGAAACTATTTCAGGCGTGATAGTAGATACGTTTTATGTTTATCATTATTATTGTGGTTTCATCGTTTGCACCACCAGGTTGCTGCTTCGAATGCGTGCACTATGTTCTAAAACATGGCAACTCTAGTTCATCAGACATGGTTATTAAAAGTCATCGTCTTTTTTATTTGGCTGTTTTGCTTCTTCTTTTTCATTGCTAACTGCACCGGCTACCATGGTAGTTTTGGTCATGTAGCCGTAACCTTTTCTGCGGTTGATGCACATTATGCTTTTTCAACTTTGTTTCCCATATATTGCACACAACACAGCATGTGTGACTAAAGCGTGTCGAATTATCATGAAAATATACGCGATTTAGAGTCATTACAAATAACATGGCATTTTTCAGTACAGCTAACAGGGCATATTCAGTACAAAGAACACAGCAGATTCATCATAAACAAGATGGCAGATCCAGTACACTTGACATGGCGGATTGAGTATAATTAACATGGCAGACCCAGTATATTTACCATGATAGATTCAGTATAAAATATCATGGCATATTTAGTACAAAATAGCATGGCAGATTAAACACATATAACATGGCAGATCAAGCACACACAACATGGCAACTGCAGTTACCCATTTAATGCATTTTCCTGCAACTTCTGATGCCCCTCAAGAGTCAGTCTCCTATTTCTAGAAAAAATTCACAACATCTAGGTTACAAAACAAAATGTCCCCAAGGACCATGTCACAGCGCCCCAATTTTGCTTACGGATTGCCCGTCCCTTTCTTCGTTTTCTTGTGTTTTGCTTGAATCTCCAATCCCGATTTGTACCTTATCTCTTTTCGACGCCCCTTTGTGATGGAATGGGGCGGGTTCCTGACCTGGGTTTGTGTGCTTGCTGTTTCAGATCCTATCTCGGAGTTTTTAGATGATGGCCCCATGGACGAAGGCACACTTGATGTGTGGGGGAACCTGTGTAAGGCTTCCTCAGCTTTCCTCTTCTTGATCTCATCAAGCTCTCTTTTCAGGGCCTTCCTATGTTTTTCTGCGACTCTCGCTGTCTCATCACTCTTGCACGCTTCATCAATTAGCTCAGCATAGTTCTTTATCAGCACAACGTGCCTCACGACTTCCATGGTTGACTCAGGTCTCTCGTCATGCACAGCCAGAACTGCGTTTGTTGTCTGCGGTGCCAACGCGTCGTCAGTGTCCCAAGTCCATCGCCGCTATATGAAATGGCGGGGCATCCATGTCACAGCGTTCATGTCCATTACTTTTAGTATGTGACAGCACACAATGCCGTCCCGTTCAAACTTGCAGCATTGGCAGTAGTATTCGCCTTGGCCGATCGAGGCTTTCACGAAGTAGTTCCTTCCTTTGTCCGGGTCTTCAGGTTCTGAATTTGACATGCCCAAAATAGAACACACCTTGAACGTATGTTCGTCCACCTGGAAAGCCGTGAACATGCTGGCACGCTTTATTTCTTCCTGGAATCTGCAAGTTTTGTGTGTTTTCTATTAAACTATCGTGCGCTCTTTTTTTTAGCACCTTATGTTGTCATGGAAATAGAAATACATTTTGTTTGAACATGGAAAATATAGTACATTGAACATGGAATATATAGTACCTTGAACATGGCAAATATAGTACATAAGACATGGCAACTGTAGTACATTAGACATGGCAACCGCAGTACATTAAACATGGCAACTGCATAACATTTTCAACTGGCCATCGTCATTTCCACACCAACATTCCCAATGGAAGCACATTGCATAAAACATGACAACTGCACTTTATTAAACATGGCAACTACAGTTGAGTAAACGTTGCAATTGCATTTCAACAAATATGGCAGTTGCATTTTAGTAAACATGGTAATTGCATTTCAGTAGATATGACAACAACATAACATTTTTCAGTTGACATTGGCATTTGCATACCAACATACCCAATGGAAGTACAGTGCATTAAACATGGCAACTGCATTTCATTGAACATGGAAATTGCATCCGGGTAAGCATGGCAAACAGAATTTCCATTGAACATGGCAACTGCAGCTGAGTAAGCATGGCAAACCGTATTTCATTAAACATGGCAACCACATATCATGGCAACTGCATTGCATTCTATGTGGCACCTACTGCCTTTGTGCTTTGCGCAAATAAGACTGTAACGCAACTGACTTACTTGTTAAAGATCTTGTTGGTGTATATCTTGCTCATTTGCCTATCCATTGATAAATATGTTAGCAATTTTGGCTGCTTTAGCGCGGTGTTTGCTTCTTGCTGTAGCTCAGATCCCAGTATTTTTTGTTGCAAAGCTGTGTACTACTTGGCAAATTGTAGCAATGAGTTGCCAGGTCTCACGTACCGCTTCAAAACAGCATTGAACCCCTCGCTGCGCTGCGTAGTTTGCAGAAACGGGAAGAAGCACTGCATGAAGTAGGCCGGCACCCTGTACATTCGCTTCTCCCACAGGCTAGCAAGAGTCTAGTTGTTTGGGACTTGATATGTTTCAATCATGGCCATCCAGCTCCTTTCAAACTCCTCCACCATCAAGTTGTGGTCCACGCACAGCTCGAATGCCCTGTGCAGCTCTGGACGGTCAGCAAAGAACGGTCCTAGCGTCTCCTCAGCCTTCTTTATAATGTGCCACCTGCAGTGCCTGTGCACTGCCAACGGAAAGACCTCCTCTATGCCTGCACGCATGCTAAAATCCTGGTCTGTTATTATGTTCGTCGGAGCAAGTCCATCCATGCACTCCAAGAAGGTCCTGAACAACCAAACGTACCCATCCATGTCTTCGTTCTGAACGAGCCCGCATCCGAACTGCAACGACTGATTGTGGTTATTTATTACTATGAATGGAGTGCATGGCATCTTGTACATATTAGTGAGATACGTCGCGTCGAATGAAATGCAATCTCGGAAATGTTTGTAGGCTCTCCTTGCAGCACCATCCACCCAATACATGTTCCTGACACGGTCCTCATCGTCCAACCTTATCCTGTAGAAGAAATCTGGATCTTCCTTCGCTTTCTCATCGAAGTAGGCCATTGTGGCCTCTATGTCAGCCAACTTGCTCTCTCTACGGTACTTTGCCTTTAGGTTTGTGACGTCAGCTGGTATGTAGGGCATGCTACTCAGAGTCCCTTTTTTGCTGTGGATGAGTGATACGTCTCCAACGTATCTATAATTTTTTATTGCTCTATGCTATATTATCTACTATTTTGGGCATTATTATCCACTTTTATATTACTTTTGGGACTAACCTATTAACCGGAGGCCCAGCCTAGATTTGCTGTTTTATGCCTATTTCAGTGTTTTGAAGAAAAGGAATATCAGACGGAGTCGAAACGGAACGAAATCAACTAGAGAAGTTATTTTTGGAACGAAAGCCACCCGATGGACTTGGACCCCACGTCAAGGAAGGAAGGAGGAGCTCACGAGGGTAGGGGCGCGCCCCCTACCTCGTGGGGCCCTCGTGGCTCCCCTGGCGTGCTTCTTCTGCCTATATAACCCCATATACACAAAAACTTCCAGAACACACAATAGATCAGGAGTTCCGCTGCCAGAAGCCTCCATAGCCACCAAAAATCAATCTAGACCCGTTCCGACACCCTGCCGGAGGGGGCAATCCTTCTCCGGTGGCCATCTTCATCATCCCGGTGCTCTCCATGACGAGGAGGGAGTAGTTCTCCCTCGGGGCTGAGGTATGTATCAGTAGCTATGTGTTTGATCTCTCTCTCCCGTGTTCTTGAGGTGATACGATCTTGATGTATCGCGAGCTTTGCTATTATAGTTGGATCCTATGATGTTTCTTCCCCCTCTTCTCTCTTGTAATGAATCGAGTTTCCCCATTTAAGTAATCTTATCGGATTGAGTCTTTAAAGATTTGAGAGCACTTGATGTATTTGTGGTGATTAACTTGCGGGTTCCGCCCATGAACCTATGCATAGGGGTTGGCACACGTTTTCGTTGTGATTCTCTGGTAGAACTTTGGGGCACTCTTTGAGGTCCTTTGTGTTGGTTGAATAGATGAATCTGAGATTGTGTGATGCATATCGTATAATCATGCCCACGGATACTTGAGGTGACATTGGAGTATCTAGGTGACATTAGGGTTTTGGTTGATTTGTATCTTAAGGTGTTATTCTAGTACGAACTCTAGGGCTGTTTGTGACACTTATAGGAATAGCACAACGGATTGATTGGAAAGAATAACTTTGAGGTGGTTTCGTACCCTACCATAATCTCTTCGTTCGTTCTCCGCTATTAGTGACTTTGGAGTGACTCCTTTTTGCATGTTGAGGGATAGTTTTATGATCCAATTATGTTAGTATTGTTGAGAGGACTTACACTAGTGAAAGTATGAACCCTAGGCCTTGTTTCAACGCATTGCAATACCGTTTACGCTCACTTTTATAATTAGTTATCTTACTTGCTGTTTTTATAATTTCAGATTACAAATACCTTTATCTACTATCCATATTGCACTTGTATCACCATCTCTTCGCCGAACTAGTGCACCTATACAATTTACCATTGTATTGGGTGTGTTGGGGACACAAGAGACTCTTTGTTATTTGGTTGCAGGGTTGCTTGAGAGAGACCATCTTCATCCTACGCCTCCTACGGATTGATAAACCTTAGGTCATCCACTTGAGGGAAATTTGCTACTGTCCTACAAACCTCTGCACTTGGAGCCCAAGAACGTCTACAAGAAGAAGGTTGTGTAGTAGACATCAAGCTCTTTTCTGGCGCCGTTGCCGGGGAGGTTAGCGCTTGTAGGTATATCTTTAGATCTTGCAATCGAGTCTTTTAGTTTCTTTTTTATCACTAGTTTAGTTTATAAAAGAAAACTATAAAAAATGGAATTGAGTTTGTCTCATATGCTTCACCTTTTTAATATCTTTTCGTGAGTATGATGGAAAGGATAATTGTGCTCAAGTGCTAGAAGAGAGATCTCTAAAATGTTTGGCACTAAATATTTGAAAGATGAGCATGATTGCAATGTTGTTAGTACGAATTCTTTGAATATGCATTATGCTAATGATCATTGCACTAGTTATGATGAAAATACCTCCTATAAACATGTCAATTTTTGTGGAGTAGACTGGGTTTGCAAGTACACACCAAATAGGAAGATAGATATTGCAAGAGGCATAAGTACTTAGAAACCAAATTGTTGCAAGAAGATCTAGATGAATGTGCTGAAAATTTAAGATATCTTACCCATACTTGCAAACTTTGCAATGAACATGGTCATTTAAATATCAAATGCAAATAGTTTCATGACCGTATCGTGTCCAAAAATTGTCATGACTTGATTTCCCTGCACATCATAATGAAATTAGTTTGCTCTTGGGTTATGAAGAAATGAAACGTATAACTGAGGGTATTCAAAATTTAATCTCGATAAACTTCTTGGTTTTGATCTAGAGAAGATTTATATGTATTGTGCAGTGAATTGCATTGAAAACCCTTATATTGCCAATTACATAAAGAAAAGAAAACAAATAGGAGATGAAGAGAATACTAATGAAAGGGAAGAGACCTACCAATATCCTCCTATTATTTCTTATGATGAATCAGGAAACGAGGAGGAGCCTCCTATTCAACCAATCTCATTAATAAGGAGCTCCACCAAAAAGAGGATTGAACCCACACATAATGTGGTGAAGAAGAAGAAGAAAAGAAAAAGGAAGAGAGGTAAAAAGATGTCTCTCCCAAATAATGCTGCTCCTATTACTATTGTGCCTCATGAAAATATAATTATGGAAGATAATGATACTTCTTATGATCTTGAAAATCTTTTTGGCACTTGCTTGGAAGAATATAATGATTGCTATACTATCGGTGCTATCTATACTATTAATGACGAGAGTGATTATGCTTATGATATGAAAAGGCCCAAGCTTGGGGAAGCTATGTTTGATGAGGATGACATATTTGAGAATATATTTGCTGCAATTAATGTTTGTCCCAAGCTTGGGGATGCTACTCTTAATGAAGATGATATTTTTAGTATCCCAAGTTTTGATATGCAAATTTATAATGATAATAACATGCCTCCTACTTATGATAATTATTGTGAGGATACATATGCTATAAAAAGTAGTGAGGATTATATTTATAAAACTTGTCATGATTATGTTTACCCCTTTTCTGAACATTACTCTTTTAATGTGGAAACAATTTATAGTATTCAAGTCTCTTATGATACTCCCACTATCCCGAATGAGAAAAATCTTTCTTATGTGGAGAGTAATAAAATTTCTATCCTTATAGATCATGAAAAGAATGCTTTAGGTGCTGGTTATATTGTTGAATTCATTCATGACGCTACTGAAAATTATTATAAGGGAGGAATATATGCTTGTAGGAGTTGCAATAATATCAAGTTTCCTCTCTATGTGCTTAAAGTTTTGAAGTTATCCTTGTTTTGCCTTCCTATGCTAGTTGATTATTGCTCCCATAAGTTGTTTGTTCACAAAATACCTATGCATAGGAAGTGGGTTAGACTTAAATGTGTTAGTAATATTCTTCATGATGCTCTCTTTATGTTTCAATTCTTATCTTTTATATGAGCATCATTGAAATCATCATGCCTAGCTAGGGGCGTTAAACGATAGCGCTTGTTGGGAGGCAACCCAACTTTATTTTTGTTCCTTGCTTTTTGTTCCTGTTTAGTAATAAATAATTCATCTAGCCTATGTTTATATGTGGTTTTATGCTTTTAGTAAGTGTTTGTGCCAAGTAGAACCTTTGGGAAGACTTGGGGAAAGTCTTGTTGATCATGCGGTAAAAAACAGAAACTTTAGCGCTGACGAGAATTGCTGCCATTTTTATTTGGAGAGTGCTATTTAGTTAATTCTTTTTTAATATGATTAATAGATAAATTCCTCAGGTCCAGCAATTTATTTGAGAATTTTATGAGTTCCAGAAGTATATGTTTGATCCAGATTACTACAGACTGTTCTGTTTTTGACAGATTCTGTTTTTCGTGTGTTGTCTGCTTATTTTGATGAATCTATGGCTAGTAAAATAGTTTATAAACCATACAGAAGTTGGAATACAGTAGGTTTAACACCAATATAAATAAATATTGAGTTCATTACAGTACCTTGAAGTGGTGATTTATTTTCTTATACTAACGGAGCTTACGAGTTTTCTGTTAAGTTTTGTGTTTTGAAGTTTTCAAGTTTTGGGTAAGGATTCGATGGACTATGGAATAAGGAGTGGCAAGAGCCTAAGCTTGGGGATTCCCAAGGCACCCCAAGGTAATATTCAAGTACAACCAAGAGCCTAAGCTTGGGGATGCCCCGGAAGGCATCCCCTCTTTCGTCTTCGTTCATCGGTAACTTTACTTGGAGCTATATTTTTATTCACCACATGATATGTGTTTTGCTTGGAGCGTCAATTTATTTTGTTAGTATTTTATTGCTGTTATTTAGAACAATGTTTTGCATCTTTTATTTCAATAAAAGTGGCATTGATAGCCTTTACTATGCCTATGTTACAAGTATACATGTTGCTGTTTGAAAACAGAAAGTTTACCACTGTTGCAATAATTCCCTAGAAAATTCAGAATGTGATAAAATGTTGAAACCTTTTGCATATTAAGATCTGATAAATTTACTACAATGGGAATTTTCTTTCATAATTTTTGGAGCTAGGTAAGTATGGATGTTGCAGCATTATTTACAGACTATCCTGTTTAGGCAGATTGCTGTTATGTTTGCATTGTTTGCATATGTTTGCTTCTTTAATGATTCTATTTGAGGATAGGACTATTAAATATGCAGAGGCATTTAGTATGCAATGTTGAATAATAATTTTAGTGATTTTCTACAGTATAGTATGATAAGGTTTTGGCAATGGTTTATACTAACTTATCTCACGAGTCCTTGTTGAGTTTTGTGTGGATGAAGCTTTTGAGATTTAGGGAGACCTTGATATGAGAGGAATTAAGGAGACACAAAAGATCAAGCTTGGGGATGCCCAAGGCACCCCAAGATAATATTTCAATAAGTCTCAAGCATCTATGCTTGGTGATGCCCGGTTGGCATCCCACCTTTCTTCTTCAACAACTATCGGTTAGTATCAGTTGATCCTAAGTTTTTGCTTCTTCACATAAGGTTTGCTATTCTTAGAATGTCATTTTATTTTGCTTTGCTTGCTGTTTGAATAGAATACCAAGATCTGAAATTATTAAATTTTAGAGAGTCTTCACATAGTTTCATAATTATTCGACTACTCATTGATCTTCACTTATATCTTTCGGAGTAGTTTGTCATTTGCTCTAGTGCTTCACTTATATCTTTTAGAGCATGGTGGTAGTTTTATTTTGAATAAATAGATGAACTCTCATGCTTCACTTAGATTATTTTGAGAGTCTTAATAGCATGGTAATTTGCTTAAAATCTTAATATGCTAGGTATTCAAGAATAATAAAATTCCCTTATGAGTGTGTTGAATACTAAGAGAAGTTTGATACTTGATGATTGTTTTGAGATATGAGGATGGTAATATTAGAGTCATGCTAGTTGAGTAGTTGTGAATTTGAGAAATACTTGTGTTGAAGTTTGTGATTCCCGTAACATGCACGTATGGTGAACCGTTATGTGATGAAGTCGGAGCATGATTTATTTATTGATTGCCTTCCTTATGAGTGGCGGTCGGGGACGAGCGATGGTCTTTTCCTACCAATCTATCCCCCTAGGAGCATGCGCGTAGTACTTTGTTTCGATAACTAATAGATTTTTGCAATAAGTATGTGAGTTCTTTATGACTAATGTTGAGTCCATGGAATATACGCACTCTCACCCTTCCACCTTTGCTAGCCTCTCTAGTACCGCGCAACTTTCGCCGGTACCATAAACCCACCATATACCTTCCTCAAAACAGCCACCATACCTACCTATTATGGCATTTCCATAGCCATTCCGAGATATATTGCCATGCAACTTTCCACCGTCCGTTTATTATGACACGCTTCATCATTGTCATATTGCTTTGCATGATCATGTAGTTAACATTGTATTTGTGGCAAAGCCACCGTTCATGATTCTTTCATACATGTCACTCATTCATCATTGCACATCCCGGTACACCTCCGGAGGCATTCATATAGAGTCATACTTTGTTCTAGCATCGAGTTATAATCATTGAGTTGTAAATAAATAGAAGTGTGATGATCATCATTCAGTAGAGCATTGTCCCAAAAAAAAGAGAAAGGCCATAAAAAAGAGAAGTCCCAAAAAAATAAAAAAATAATAATAAAAGGGGCAATGCTACTATCCTTTTTTCCACACTTGTGCTTCAAAGTAGCACCATGATATAGCGAGTCTCATATATTGTGCTTCAAAGTAGCACCATGTTCTTCATATAGAGAGTCTCATATGTTATCACTTTCATATACTAGTGGGAATATTTCATTATAGAACTTGGTTTGTATATTCCAATGATGGGCTTCCTCAAAATTCCCTAGGTCTTCGTGAGCAAGCGAGTTGGATGCACACCCACTAGTTTCTTTTGTTGAGCTTTCATACACTTATAGCTCTAGTGCATCCGTTGCATGGCAATCCCTACTCACTCACATTGATATCTATTGATGGGCATCTCCATAGCCCATTGATACGCCTAGTTGATGTGAGACTATCTTCTCCTTTTTTGTCTTCTCCACAACCACCATTCTATTCCACCTATAGTGCTATATCCATGGCTCACGCTTATGTATTGCGTGAAGATTGACAAAGTTTGAGAACATCAAAAGTATGAAATAATTGCTTGGCTTGTCATCGGGGTTGTGCATGATTTAAATATGTTGTGTGGTGAAGATGGAGCATAGCCAGACTATATGATTTTGTAGGGATAACGTTCTTTGGCCATGTTATTTTGAAGAGACATAATTGCTTAGTTAGTATGCTTGAAGTATTATTATTTTTATGTCAATGTGAACTTTTGTCTTGAATCTTTCGGATTTGAACATTCATTTCACAAGTAAGAAGAATTACATTGAAATTATGCCAACTAGCATTCCACATAAAAAAATATCTTTTTTATCATTTACCTACTCGAGGACGAGCAGGAATTAAGCTTGGGGATGCTTGATACGTCTCCAACGTATCTATAATTTTTGATTACTCCATGCTATATTATCTACTGTTTTGGGCATTATTGGGCTTTATTATCCACTTTTATATTACTTTCGGGACTAACCTATTAACCGGAGGCCCAGCCCAGATTTGCTGTTTTATGCCTATTTCAGTGTTTTGAAGAAAAGGAATATCAGACGGAATCGAAATGGAACGAAATCAACTAGAGAAGTTATTTTTGGAACGAAAGCCACCCGATGGACTTGGACCCCACATCAAGGAAGGAAGGAGGAGCTCACGAGGGTAGGGGGCACGCCCACCCCCCTGGGGCGCGCCCCTGCCTCGTGGGGCCCTCGTGGCTCCCCTGGCGTGCTTCTTCTGCCTATATAACCCCATATACCCAAAAACTTCCAGAACACACAATAGATCAGGAGTTCCGCCGCCAGAAGCCTCCATAGCCACCAAAAATCAATCTAGACCCGTTCCGGCACCCTGCCGGAGGGGGCAATCCTTCTCCGGTGGCCATCTTCATCATCCCGGTGCTCTCCATGACGAGGAGGGAGTAGTTCTCCCTCGGGGCTGAGGGTATGTATCAGTAGCTATGTGTTTGATCTCTCTCTCCCGTGTTCTTGAGGTGATACGATCTTGATGTATCGCGAGCTTTGCTATTATAGTTGGATCCTATGATGTTTTCTTCCCCCTCTTCTCTCTTGTAATGAATCGAGGTTCCCCTTTTACGTAATCTTATCGGATTGTGTCTTTAAAGATTTGAGAGCACTTGATGTATGTTTTGGTGATCAACTTGCGGGTTCCATCCATGAACCTATGCATAGGGGTTGGCACACGTTTTCATCGTGATTCTCCGGTAGAACTTTGGGGCACTCTTTGAGGTCCTTTGTGTTGGTTGAATAGATGAATCTGATATTGTGTGATGCATATCGTATAATCATGCCCACGGATACTTGAGGTGACATTGGAGTATCTAGGTGACATTAGGGTTTTGGCTGATTTGTATCTTAAGGTGTTATTCTAGTACGAACTCTAGGGCTGTTTGTGACACTTATAGGAATAGCCCAACGGATTGATTGAAAAGAATAACTTTGAGGTGGTTTCGTACCCTACCATAATCTCTTTGTTCTTTCTCCGCTATTAGTGACTTTGGAGTGACTCTTTGTTGCATGTTGAGGGATAGTTTTATGATCCAATTATGTTAGTATTGTTGAGAGGACTTACACTAGTGAAAGTATGAACCCTAGGCCTTGTTTCAACGCATTGCAATACCGTTTACGCTCACTTTTATCATTAGTTACCTTGCTGTTTTTATAATTTCAGATTACAAATACCTTTATCTACTATCCATATTGCACTTGTATCACCATCTCTTCGCCGAACTAGTGCACCTATACAATTTACCATTGTATTGGGTGTGTTGGGGACACAAGAGACTCTTTGTTATTTGGTTGCAGGGTTGCTTGAGAGAGAGCATCTTCATCCTACGCCTCCTACGGATTGATAAACCTTAGGTCATCCACTTGAGGGAAATTTGCTACTGTCCTACAAACCTCTGCACTTGGAGCCCAAGAACGTCTACAAGAAGAAGGTTGTGTAGTAGACATCAAGCTCTTTTCTGGCGCCGTTGCCGGGGAGGTTAGCGCTTGTAGGTATATCTTTAGATCTTGCAATCGAGTCTTTTAGTTTCTTTTTTTATCACTAGTTTAGTTTATAAAAGAAAACTATAAAAAATGGAATTGAGTTTGTCTCATACGCTTCACCTTTTTAATATCTTTCGTGAGTATGATGGAAAGGATAATTGTGCTCAAGTGCTAGAAGAAGAGATCTCTAAAATGTTTGGCACTAAATATTTGAAAGATGAGCATGATTGCAATGTTGTTAGTACGAATTCTTTGAATATGCATTATGCTAATGATCATTGCACTAGTTATGATGAAAATACCTCCTATAAACATGTCAATTTTTGTGGAGTAGACTGGGTTTGCAAGTACACACCAAATAAGGAAGATAGATATTGCAAGAGGCATAAGTACTTAGAAACCAAATTGTTGCAAGAAGAGCTAGATGAATGTGCTGAAAATTTAAGATATCTTACCCATACTTGCAAACTTTGCAATGAACATGGTCATTTAAATATCAAATGCAAATAGTTTCATGACCGTATCGTGTCCAAAAATTGTCATGACTTGATTTCCCTTGCACATCATAATGAACTTAGTTTGCTCTTGGGTTATGAAGAAATGAAACGTATAACTGAGGGTATTCCAAAATTTAATCTAGATAAACTTCTTGGTTTTGATCTAGAGAAGATTTATATGTATTGTGCGGTGAATTGCATTGAAAACCCTTATATTGCCAATTACATAAAGAAAAGAAAACAAATAGGAGATGAAGAGAATACTAATGAAAGGGAAGAGACTTCCCAATATCCTCCTATTATTTCTTATGATGAATCAGGAAACGAGGAGGAGCCTCCTATTCAACCAATCTCATTAATAAGGAGCTCCAAAAAGAGGATTGAACCCACACATAATGTGGTGAAGAAGAAGAAGAAAAGAAAAAGGAAGAGAGGTAAATTTGTCAGTGTTAGCGCCCTGCGCCCTCCTATTCAACCAATCTCATCTCACCTCTGCTGTACTCATTAGTTTTCTTAATTTTCCTATGGTATTCGGTGTTGACCGCAAACCCATGGAACTTTGCATATGTCTGGTAGAATTCCTTTGCTTCTGCGAACGATTCAAATCTCTGCCCAACGTACGGTGGCTGAGGTACCATGATCTCCGATTGCCCACCATCTTTATCCCCTTGTGCTTCGTCATCAGTTTAATCATTCACTTCAGTATCGGCGGCAGTTTCATCTACTTGAGTGTTGCAAGTGCTTGTGTTCAAAGGGGTGCCTGTCGGCATTGCTGGAATGATTGCCATTTCCGACTCTGGCTCAGCATTGTTTGCGGCATGAGTGTTGGCTGGCTGGTGGAACACGTCTTCCGTGCGCTCAGAGCTCCCCGCAGTAGATGTCCCCGCATCGTTGTTCACTGTAGTTGTAGGCCCTGTAATAGAAAAAATAGGTACGAGCGTAAGATCTTGCTTGAATAACATGTTTATTGTAACGGATCACATCAACTTCAAGTGATTTGGCATGACATCATTCAAACAACAAGCCGTGAGTCTGCGTGTGGACATGCATGGCAACTGTAGTTGTCCAGTCATGGCAGCTACAGTCCAACAAACATGGCAACTATTGTTTGCCAATGCACGACAACTAGCTCCTTTTTAGTATGGAAACTTGGATTTTTATATGCATGGCAGCTGCAGTCCTGCATACATGGCAAATACTGCTACCAATACATGGCAACCAGTGTGTTATAGCATCAAAACTTTGCATTCTAGGCTTGAGCTCACTAGGAAAATGCGATCATCCATTAGTGCTGCACACATGCTTCTAGCAGTTGGCAAATTTCCGAAGACAATATACGACTCATTGCACACAACCACTTGTTAGCGTTTTATGCTTGATTTTGTCCACCATCACTGATACAAATCTTCTTTTTTGTCACGTGCTATTTTGCCACAAAAACAAATGTAGTGCTCTTTAGTGGTTCAATTTTTTCCTTACCTTGTTGTGCTGCATGTGCACATCTTGTGTGATCTGTCACACCAAATTGACGTGCTCTATCTGCAATCTATGAAGCTTGCCACGAGACGTTTGCCGGGGTACCACCACCGTAATAACCTGTAAGCATCGTAATAGTTGGTCAATACATGGCAACTACAGTTGTCCTGGCATGGCAACTGCAGTTGTTCCTCCATGGCAACTACAGTTGTCCAGGGAGGGCAACAACAGTTGTCCAGGGATGACAACTGCAGTTATTAATTCATGGCAATTGCAGTTGTCCAGTCATGGCAACTGCAGTTGTCAACTATGCTCCTTCTGCTAATTCACCGTCCGCAACTTCACTTTTTACGGACTCACCTATGTTTGACGTCGATGGCAGGTACATGGGTGCTCCCTGCTGCCACGTGTTGCATGAAGGCTCTGCGTTTTCCCCGACATAACTCGTGAGTCTTTTGCCAACATTTGCAAGTTTATTTTTCATGTCCAGACCAGTATGTGTTCTTTTTCGTATGTGTTACCTTGATTAGTCATATTAGCTAGTTGAAGTTGGCTGCCCGTACATTTGTCAGTGTTAGCGCCCTGCGAGTGAACTTGCCACGGAGCCCCCCTGAGTGTGTTTTGGTCATAAGAACCTGTGAAAAAAATGACAATGTAGGACATAAGTAGAATGTCATCTTCATCGTCACGAACATGGCAAATGTTCTTTTCTTTTGTTATCACGCATCATACCAATGCTTGCATACTGTTCTAGTAGTGGCAGCAACGTCCCTGCAAAAATGAGTTGATTGTACTCTGTTGCATCCCAAGGGGACGTTTCTGGTCTTTGAGAACCCCAAGTATCAGCGCCATCTTCGTGATTCATTCTTTTTCCGCGTCTCGTTTCTGCCAATGTGCTCTCAATCACTGCATGAACAAGAACGCATCAACAATCCATAAAAAATGTATCCTTGTGCTGCTTGCATGTAGAAGTTAACACGTCAGTGTTACCACATTTTCATGCGTAGGCAACCAACATATCATGGCTAGTAGGACATGCACATCCACTATCTTTTCTAAAATATGGGTGCTAGCTATCCGTTTGATTCGATGGCATCAGCCTCTACAATAGGATGGCAAGCAATAAGTTGACATGGTGGCAGTTGACGACAATGATAGGTGGCAACTGATGTTAGACACCAGTGGCAATTAATTTTCACACCCCCCATTTATTCCAAATTTCTCGATTTTTCTCTCCCTTTTTATGGATTCCTACACATCCATTTTCATTTACCAACTACGTGCATCAATCTAGTGAGAACTTACGGTTATCTCTAGCGTAGTACATGGCAGATCTAGTGTATTCTGCTTGGCAACTGTGAAGACACACAACCTATGTAGTGTTTTACCCCTGTAGGATGGATCTAGTTGCCAACTTCGTCGGTAATTTTGCAATTTTCTGCCCAGAAGAAGGATGAGAAGCAGTAGGGAGATCGGGAGATTCACCTGCTTTTAGTTGGTCGTCTTTAAAGGGCGTTGTTGGGGGGGGGGGTGGGGGGGGGGGGGGGGGGGTGGAGGAGATAAGGGGTGTGGTTTGCGGTGGGAAGGCCCTACGGATCTACTCTGGTTGCCATGGCAACCAGAGAAGGCCAGCGATGGAGGTAGGGGTTCGGGAGGTGGGAGACGATGGCGGCAGTCGGGATTGGGGATCGATCAGAGGCCGGGACGGCTGGGTCGTGCAGGCTGCTGGGGTCCTCTGGCCCGGACGTGCGGGCGGGGTTGCCACACACCGGACGTGCGGGTCGTGCCTTTGCGCGCCTGGACGTGGTCGTGCGGGCTGGTTCCTATCCATGCCACACGAGACGTGTGGCACAACTACCCGATACACCACACGTGTGGCAGTTATCGGTGTCCAAGTTCTAAATCTTTATCTTTACCTAATAATAATAAAGGACGGAAACTTTCATGGTTTTCTATACGTCATCACTTTATATCCGTTAATTTTGTGTTAACATAAAGATCAATGGCTCAGATTCGGTTTTTTTTCGTCGGTCGTTTAGTTGCACGGAACGCTCTTTACATTGTACGAAACCTTAAAAAAGAATCAGCCATTAGTCCACAGCGTTCGACTGGGACACGTCCACCGATTGAAAAATAAAATCCTAAAATCTGCTCGAGAGAAAAATAATCAGGACGGTGCGAGGACGAAACGGAACCAGGACAGAGGAGACCCTCGGCACGGCGGGATCAAGGTCATTGCCCAAATAACGAGAGAGAACAGATCGAGAGAAAAATAATCAAGTCGAGATCGATGTCGTTTTCCAAATCGAGAGAAAGACAGAGAGAAGAAAAAGATCAGATCAAGATCGATGCCGTCGACGGAGACAGATGACACGGGAGAGCGCATGTGGAGAGGCCGGGCGATCACCATACGAGCCGCCGGGAGCCGCGACACAGGGATCCATGTCAGGTGGCCGTCGCGTCATGCGCCGACACTGCCGATCAAGGTCATTGGCGAACGATTGAGGGTGTCGGCGGTAGCCTCCATCGTGCCCTCACTCTCCAGCCTTTCCTCCTCTCTCTGTTTCATGGATCTGTCGGTGGTAGTGTGTGCGTGGCATGCGGCGGCGGCGATTGTGCGTCCTTGGTATGTGGTGGGCACACCAGCGATTCCTTGGATGCCCCTCCCCGCTGATGTCCTGAACCTCCTGTGTCGCTGATCTCCATGGCCATGAGGAAGCTACCTGCAAAAAAGCCATCGGTGGCGGAGGAAGACGCTGACGTGGAGGTGTTGTTGGAGATGTCGAAGGAGCTGAAGGAGGAAGCCAGCAAGCTCTTCAGCCGGAAGGACTACGAAAGTGTATCCTTCGAGTAGGACAAGGCAGTCCAGCTTCTCCCCGGTGGCCACATCAAGTGTATGTGAGAAGGTTTCAACACAAAAGATACAAGTGTACTGAGATGCTTTCTGCGTAGTCGCTTTCGTGAGCTGCAATGGCTTGAAATTGTCAAAGTGGCGAAGTGGTAATGCTATCTAGGGGGGGCTAATTAGATTGTTATGTTTCCTACCATACCAATTAGCATGTCTCAAGGGATTGAGACACGCACTAAGAGGCCTCATGCGTAAAGGGAGCCCACCCATAAGGGTGGCCCCTTTATATCAGAGGAAGACATACGAATCTTACCCACTACGAGTCCGGTCTCCGGGGCGCAAATACCAGGTACCGATTTTCAGAGGTACCAATCTGTAAGGTACCCATTCTAAAGGTACCGGTTCTTTGAAATCTTTGCATTGAATTGTCAAATGTCAATGCAATTCTTACAGACTGCCTAGAGAACACGTACAATTGCTACAACTCACAGTCAAAGGAGGGGCGCAGATTCAGAAACAAAATTCAAAACATCTAGCAGTGTCAGCTCGTGTTACTCGGCTGCAACTTCAGCAGAGGAAGACAAAAATGTAAACAGTTCTTCTCCAGCACTCGTGCGATACAACGCCATTGATGTCTGCTGATGCCCATGGTAGCCTCCCTGATTCACCAGCGAGGGCGCCTACAGTTGCCAAAAAAAAATAGATCTCACAAAGCTTTGTATTGTGGGATCCGAAATTGCTGTACGTAGGATATTCTTTCCGAACAAATAGCTGGTGACTTGGTTAACGGCTGGCTGGACGAGTGGTGACAGCTAGCGGCCGGCCCAGACGAGCGGCAGCGGATAGGTGGCGCAGATGCCGACGACAGCCAAGCAGGAGTGTGCGGCTTGGTCGGAGCCAATAGAGCCATATAAGGGCAGTTTGGTCTTCTTCGATGCCGATAAATATAGAAGGAAAGGAAAAATGAGTGAAAGAGAGACAATGGCATAGTAATCAAAGTATCCATATGAGCTGGTGGTAATTTTGAGAAGCCCATCATGATAGTGGCAATTTTACAAAGCCACATGTTTAAAGTGGCAAATATTCAAATTTCTCGTCCAGGACATCATGGTGTGCGACACATGGTGCATACGCATGCAACTTTGTCGAGCGTCGAGTCTGTGGTGTGCCTGCATCTCAGGCGTTGTGTGTGTGGAGTGCGTACTAGGTGTGCTGTGTGTGTCCAGCGTGTCGATTGTCGTGTGTGTGGTGTGTGTGCGTGCCTGGTAGTTTGCCACAGCAGCCATGATCCTGGGCATCAAGAACGCCGTGCATCACGAAGGGAGCAGGAGGACTCTATCCTATGATTCCTATCCATGGTTTTCTTTCGGCCTCATGGCTCTCGTAGGCAACAAATTGTGTGGTTGGATAGGAGATACGAGACGTCAATGGTTGGGCTATACATCTGATCTGATTATTTTGGTGTCACATGTGAATTGAATTGGCTGCCTTGGGATAAATAAGTAGACGTAGATATTAAAAATATGAAGTAACAAGAGTTTTTTCATCCGTAGCTTTGTTCCAGGGTATCTGGCATATATTACAGATTCATTTGAATCCAAAGAAGAAGAAAATGTGTTGATATGGACGACGGTCATGAGCTCTTCTCCTCTGCATCGTTGGGCAGAAGCCTGCCTCACTCAATCTGATGGTGCCACGTGAATAATAGGGTCACATCTCGCCATCTCCCATCCGGCACTACATCCTTCCCTCCCACTCAGTCCTTGGCGAGCCTTCCATCTCCGGCGATGTCCAGCGACACAGTTCCTCGATCCGACTGCTCTAGGTTTGATGTAGTGAAGCACGGGCGCTGCGCAAAAACGAATAGGAGTATGAGAGGTTTATGGACCAGGCAGTCATCACGTCCACCTCGATCAGATTAGTGTTTTAAAGTTTTAGAACATTCCCTTATGTGAGCACAATGATAGGTGTGACGTGCAGTGTCAAGCTCATCATTGTGGGATTGACCATGTTGTGTTGTGAAACTTGTGATCAGGTGAACACCATAACCATCGTTTGTGAGGATGAGGAGGATAAACACAACATGTAGGTTGACATGTTGAGATAGATGACATGGATGTGTTGGTAGTCTTGACTCTTGAGTCATGCTTATTGGGCTAGAGGCATAATACACAATTTTCCCGTTGCAACGCACCAATATGTTTGCTAGTCTTTACCTAATCTCTACCTAATAATAATAAAGCATGTAGGGTTTCTGCCCGTCCGTCGCGCCAATTTGCAAAGAAGCCCCTGCATTTTCATGAAACTCTACCTAATAATAAAGCACGTAGGGTTTCTGCCCGCCCGTCACGCCAATTTGCAAAGAAGCCCCTGCATTTTCATGAAACTCTACCTAATAATAAAGCACGTAGGGTTTCTGCCCGTCCGTCGCGCCAATTTAAAAAGAAGCCCCTGCGTTTTCATGAAATCAACCCGCGATCCAGATTTAAGTCACACCGAACCGTTATTTTATAGTTTTTCAAAACCCCCTGACTTTTTAGGTATTCCATCCGCGGATCATATTTAAGTCAAACAAATGCTTTTCTAAACCATCCATATCTTTTAGACCGTAACTCCGATTTAAACATGTTATATATGAAATTTCATTAGAAAAATATGTAGAATATGAATATAAGATTATTTTAACCTGTTAAGTATTTATAAATATCATTTTGGAAGATATTTAATTCAAACAAATGGTTTTCTAAATTATACATATCTTTTAAACCGTAACTCCGATTTTAATATGTTATATATGAAATTTGATTAGAAAAATGTGTGAAATCTGTATATGATGTTAATTTTACCTATTAAATATTTTTTAAATATTGTTTTGGAAGCAAACTTATAACTATAGCACACGATCCATTTTTTTTCATACAGGCGGATATCCAGATTGCAAATAAACACCCACTATAATCATATAGAGAAAAGAAAACATCGAGAACTACTCATGCATACCTCTGAATACGTCGCAAGGGAAAATAATAGATTTCTCATCGCGAGTGTGAGAGAAAGCGAGAGAGAGGGAGAGGGAGGAGAGAGGGAGAGAGAGACGTCTTAGGATTAACCACATTCTAACACATTTTGGTTTGTGTGAACACTAAGGCCACCGCCGGCGAGGGTGAGAAGAAGTATAAGCGGCAACACAAAGATGATATGTCGCTAAAATAAAGGAGATGGACCTACTGTGGTCTTGAGTGATGGTTGTTCGGTTAAGAGTGTGTGTTGTGTTTTTTCTCCCGTTGCAATGCACGTGCTCTTTTGTTAGTAATAATAAAAGACGAAGGCTTCCATAGTTCTTCATCTGTCACCCCTTTATATCCGTAGATTTTGTATTAACCATAAGGATTGACAGCCGAGATTTAAAAAGACCCGACACCAAACTTAATTGCGTCTACGTGGGTATAGACGAAGCCAGCCCATCGCTTCTTTCTCCCGTTCGTGCCTCCCTGTGCCCTCGCGATCTGGACTCTTTTTGTTTTTCTATATCTATACTACTATTAAACAATCAAACAAGAACTTTTGTAAGCACACCCCACAAAGCGTACACATATTCAATACCACCGCACGATTAAGGCCACTAAAATCAATCTAACAGTTAGCCTTAACCTAAACCATTTTCTATGTGCACTTAGCAATTTACATTGACTGACCGTACTCCACCGTGGAGGAAAATATGAAACTCCACGCCTGAGCAAATAGGAAACTAATAATCACGGGTGCATCATATTCTAGGAAACTAAATCAGAGTGCATCCATCCTATTAGGAAACTAATCTCAGACAAATCCATCCTATTAAAAAACTTATCTCGGACGCATCCATCCTGTTGGGAAGCTAATCGCGAGCCACCTGCCGCCATCATGCACGCTAGCCACGATGGGGGAAGCGCGAGGAGTTTCATCTTCCTCCGGGAACACACGTGCTATCGCCGCCATCGTCTTCTGCCTGGAGGCCAGGTGCTCTTCTGCCGCTACTGCGACGACTCCATCCACATCCAGGGCATGCTCTCCGGCAATCATCGGCATCCGCGTTGACTTCAGCTCCGTTCGCAGCACCCACGCCGACAAAGTGTCTGTTCAATGGGTGCATGTGCATTACATATTAAATAAGAATCGTGGGGCTTCAAGCAATCTAGATTTATAGATTTGGGATTATCTTAGGTTGCCGATTGTTGTACTGAAAATGTGTAATTATATATGGCACTAAGAATGCAGCAATCTTGTCTTACAAAGTAGGATCAAGAGGGATACTGAAGAAGTCAAGATGCAGAGTCTATTTCCCATGATTACTTCTTATGTTCATGTCGTCTTCCTTGGGCTTTACTTCGTACCACCATATGCATTAAACTGGACCGTATCAAGAGGTAACGCCATCCCCTTGATTAGAATTGCCTTATTTGTGCTATTTAATCAGTGTGTGTTTTACGTATGATGTTGCTTTACCTGGAATTAAGGTGGGTTGCACCTGCCTAGGCACTATCTTCAGGGATAGATTGGAAATCAGAATATATGATTCATTCTTAGAGAAAACTTTACACGCGTCACTTTAACATAATTGCATAGCAATCCAGTAAATTATGTAAGATTCAGTAGGAGGCAAGATATTGAAGATGTACTAGTATTTTAGTTACATGATTCTATACATCTAAAACGGGTCACATGACTCTGTAACTGTTGTTAGAGAATATCTCTCGTTGTTCTGTAAAGATATACAATCTCTACTGCGTTCCAATAAAGAGAATTTTATAATACAGAAGGATCCAATGAAGAAACTAATCTGGCTGAGTTCCAATAAATAGATCCTTCAAAGGATTTGTCCTAATACAGCTGCCGTATATTGGTACAGAGAAATCATATAAACTGTACTCAGTCGGATTTATTTTGTTTCATGACAGAGAATCCAAATACCTTTCGCTATTTTGGCACACATATTTATTCTTATATACTTGTGCAGTTTCGAATGATCCAACATATCTGCAGTCATCAAATTTGAAGATATGTTGTTTAAGGCCTTATTTGCACCGCCTCTCTTTCTTTGTCTGCGCGCCTCTTTCCTCCAATAATAATAATGAACAACTTTTTCCGGATCAGGTATTACACTATTATAAATGTATGCTGAAGCTACTCCTTACGACAAGGAAAAAGAGGATGAATGCTTTCTATCTTCACCAGTTTTGTAGCATGTTTCAAATTGTTGGCTCTTTCTTATTTGAGTATTCATCATTTTTTTTTGTAATTTAGAAGCTGACCTGAAAGCTTGAAGCTTGATAAGGTTAAGCTTGACAAATACTCTAGAATACTTTTCCTTCATCTTTGTTTTTCTTCATAACTCATTTCAGTTTCTATACGTACAAAGCGTCTTACATCATTGTAAGTTAGTATGGTTGCCAACGCATAAACACATACAAAACTGGATACATATTTTCTATCATGATAATTATTGGATTTCTTTTAGCCCTTTTACATTTCAATTAGTTCTTGTAAATCATCTTTATTTCATATAGAAGTCGTTGTAGTCACATATCATCTTCTATTTTCTATTATCCATAGTAGGTAGCTATATAATTTTGGCAGTCCACACAACCAAAAAAAATATATAATTTGATTCAAATTAGTACAAATATATATTTTGCTATGCAGATTAGTAGAATAAAATAAGATTCAAGAATTAAGCATCTTGAACAATATAATTGCACCGTAAGGCAGTTTATACTTTTTTTCCTGACTACACTCAAAGAGAAGACTATACTACATGCCTATATTATTGCATTAATAAATAATTGCTGATTTTATTTAAATGAGAATATTTTCCTGCTATTACTCTATGCAGCAACATAACCACTATTGTGTCTCGCTTTTGAAAATACAATTTGAACGACATCAAACATTGTGTATCCATTTGATTTATATTTTTAAATTTTTTTTATATTATGTGAATTCACCTGTTTTACATTTGAGACGTGCGTTGCACGTGCATGCTTACTAGTTCTAAAAAATAAGAAAAGCGATTCATACTCTCTTTCTTTAGCAAAAAAAAAAAAACGATCCCTACAAAAACGATCGGGATTCTGGCTACGGGTCGGGCATCTCACAAAAGAATCACAAGCCAATGTTGTCCAATAATCACACGCCCAAGATCGACGTACTATATTAATCGGCAAAAATCTCGACGCTCCCGGATAAGTTCGCAGGGTCTCATCGACCTGTAGCTAAAGCTGGAGACGGCCTAGGAGGAAGCGCGACAGACTAGGATCAATGCCACCGTGGACATGGTGGCCATCGCGGCGGCGGCGACGAACGGTGCGGGAAGCTCAGCCGGACATGAGGCGCGTGCAGAAGAGGATCAGGTCGAGCTGGTCTGGTCGTTGGTGCCTCCAGACGAGGATAAGGTCGAGGTGGTAGTGGTGGCCGCCGCGGCGGCGTCGACGAGCGATGGATGGAAGTTGAATATCGCTTCAGAAAACGTGGATGAGAGGAGGTGCTACTGTTCGAAGATCGAATAGATAGGAGGCCATCTGGCGGTGCGCGCGTGACGACGGCCTGCGACACGCTACAGCCCCGGCCTCGTGATCGTCCAAGACAGAGGCGGCCACCAAAGCAAATCAGACGGCGGCCAACGGCGCCCTCGGGAGCGATCGGCGGCGCCAGGCGCTCTCTGTTTCCCGACGGCGGCACGGCATCGTGCCTAAGCAGCGAGAACCATGTTTCTAATTTTATTGTATTTGCGGAGAAAGAGCCTCAACCTTCTGCCGCCCCAGCCTCCACCACACCGTGCTTCATGCTCCCACTCGCGGCTGGCAAGCATGGGTGCCCTCATCCACGAAGCTCAGTCGCCGTGTCCAGGGTGACTGGGTGAGCCCACTGCAGTTCTCCGGCGGTTTGAGTGCCAATGTAAAATTCTATTTGGAAAACAGGGATAACTTCCCACTATTTCCAATTATTTTGACTTGACAGATCCTATTATATGCAGATGCCACGATTTCCCATATTCCAGTTGTGTCAACTGCTGAGTATATTTCAGAGGACAAGTGACGACAGCGTAAGTCATATACATCTAAATTCACAAATTAGAACAACACTTTGATGTCTCAGGGGCAAAAATATAAACGTATAATTTCCTGATAATAATCCACAACTCAATGAATGACATGGTTGCAGGCCAGAAATTATTATTACATAAGTGGGGCGTTTTACCAGAAAAGCACATGAGCTAATAGTCCAGATACGAGTGAACCAGTAGCCAAGAACTCACACTATGTTGCTTCAGAAGATAAATATCTAAAAGGTTTCTTAGTTTTGGTTCCTTCTCATTAGCATTCACATGCCTATCTTAATTGTTAGCTGATCCTCATGATTCTTTTCTGCATTCTCTTTCAGATAATTTCACGGATATCCACGTTTCACAGGTTAGTGCAGATTCTCGGGAGGTTGTAACTAAGTAGTTAACATGTGGCCATTGCTCTGGCGGACTGCCCATGGCCTTGTCAGGGCATGAGGCGCGATCAAAGAACTTGCCTTGATTTCATAGATGAATCTTGTTAGTGGGAGCTGGGTAAAATTTTGCGGCTATCAAATGTACACAAACTTCAAGTTACATTGATTCTTATATAATTAGTTGTGACTCAATGTGGTGTTGTCCAGTATTAAATTCCATGTGATTTATTCATCATAAAAGCAAATTATTAAAATATTGATTCAATGCCCACTTAGATATTTTGTAAACAACCGTTCTGTATGAATACAATGGTCCTACAATTACTAACATGATTTCTACTCGGACCTTCAACAGGCTCAACCAGCACATGTTCATCAACTTCCTGACCCCTGCTATGCTCTCTCACTTGATTATCCTCTAATGGCCATTGGCACTCTTGACCACAATGTAGTTATCTTCAATCTGCAGAATTAGAGCTAAATTATGCCTTTTTTATGCTACAGATGTTCTAGGTTATATCTGGTCATGGATGCAGTGGAATGTACACACTTTATTTTAATCCATCACTATTGTATGGTCTGTACACATATTATGTTTCTTAACTCAACCGCTAGCAATTATTTTTGGTTGTCCCGATATATGTTGTTTCTGAATTTTCCCAACTTTATTTACACTGTTCCTATTCGGTTTTATTTACACTGTTCAACGTGCTGCCGTTTGATGGTCATTAGCAGGTACAGGAGACTTACCGTAGCAGCAGAGGGCAACCCCACACAAGTCGCCTACTCTGGCTCTGGCTCCATCGCCGCCGAGGTCGTGCGGCTTTGTCATGGCGATCATCTACAACACCACCATGCACTTATGTGGGTTCAGGGCCAACTGGAAGAGAGTGGCTCTTCAATATGCACCGGTTGTCGCCAAGAGGCGGCAAAATGGCGTGTCATGAGTTTTCTCCCGTTGCAACGCACGGTCATGTTTGCTAGTATAGACAGTGTTCATGAGCTTCCAAAATCCTGAATTTTATCTAAAACTCACAAATTTGAAAATTGTTCCAGGATTTCGAAATAATATTAACGAATTTGAAAAATGTTCTTAGATTTAAAAAACTATTCCTATATTTTTTTAATTTCAAAAATTGTTCATCAATTTGAAAATCAATGTGCATGAAGTTGTAAATAATTCATGCATTTAAAAAATCCCTTTTTCAAAATATGTTGGTGAATTTGGAAATTGTTCTCGTATTTCTAAAGATTTTACGAATTTGAAAAATGTTCCCAGATTTCAAAAAATGGTCATGAATCTGAGAAAGATCTTGAATTATAAAAATGTTTTAAAATTTCTTAAAAATGTTCATAGATTTGGGAAAGGTTATTGAATTGAAAATGTTTTTGAAACAAGAAAATGAAAAGAAAAGAAAAGAAGAAAAAAGAGCTGAAAAAATGCAAAAAAAAACATGTTCAGAGAGAAAAGAAAAAAGTTATTCACGGAAGGTCCTAACCCAAAACTGGTGTGAGGGTGTGTGTGTTTGCCTGCTATTCCCCGACGCACGCAAGGAATAGTAGGGACCAGGCACATCGTGGTAATACCACTCTACCAACCCATCTCAAAAAACAAATACCACTCTACCAACGGTGACATTTACTTGACACATTCACGTCTCACATGGCAAAGCTTGGCCAGTCACCGTAGTTGTGCATCTCCACTGATGAGTGTCTAAACATTGCACATTAGAGGGTGGCTTTTGTCTAAGCTGACTTGCAAGGATGGCCCTTCAAGTCGGGTGGCTAAACATCGTCTGTTAGCAGCCCAAGCACCTATATAAATGAAGTATTAAAAAAAGATGTAAATCAATGAATCAAAATAAAAAAATGAATCAAAGAAACCCCTCCGCCTAGCCCCTCCGCCCAACGGCCTCCCGGCCACTCTCCGGCCGTGGCCGACCTCACCTTATCGGCGCCGTGTTCCAATCCGGGCACGGCGGACACCACCCAATCAATCCTGATGGCGTTAGCCGATCTGAACTTCGACAAAGGTCAAGATTTTGCTCAAGTGGTATGGAGAAAGTGGGGTGTGCCCATCAACTTCGAAGAAGGTAAAGATCTACAGGAATTCATTCTGGTGGCGGAATTTACCCGCTCCAAGATCCGTCTCACGGTGGAATCTGTTGCCACCATTCTCTTGGCATGCTTTGGAGGTCGTGCATCATTGTTTAAGGTTCAACTTCTGCAAAATTGGTCCTTTCATTTCTCCGTCTCCTCCAAAGAGGTGGGCTTCTCGATCATCAAAGGAGGTAATATTGCACTCCCTGAACTCAACATCAATTTCCTTCTTTGGGGTTCGGGAGGGCCAAACTCATCTTGGGAGCTTGGTCAATACCTTCAAGAAAAGGAAGATGAATGGATGCACGTTTTCCGTGATCATCCTAGGAAATCTTACCTTCAAGCTCTTAGATCTCCTTCCACATATCAGATCCATGATCATACCCGAGGCAATCCCAGGACTAATCATGTCCATCATAATCAGACCCAATTAGCGGACCGTAATCGCCGCGTAGTTAATGCGGCAGGTACTGGGGGCCAAGCGGGATCTCCGCCTATTCAAAATGAGGTACCTGGGCTATTCTGCGTTAGGTGCTTGTTATCGGGCCATCTTCGGCCCAGCTGCAAGAATCGTATCAAGTGTCGTGCGTGTAAGAAGTGGGGGCACATCGCTCGTGACTGCTACTCCGTTGGGCCAACCGCCACAGTTTCTGGCCCGTAGCCCCAAACCATGAGCCCACCCACCCAAAGACAGAATCCCACTGTTCCCGCGATTACGACTAATCAGCCGGTCATACATCAACCTTTTCAGGGAAATTGTGGTGGCGCCTCGATTTTGCCTCCTTCAGTTGGTATCCGCCATTACTCCGGCTCCTCCCCTTCCATCACACAAAGACTTCTCGCAGCAGCATCCCAATCCAATGCACCCTCCCCATCCACCAACCTCTCCCTCTGCAACACTCTGAGTTCGGGTGATTTGACAATGGAGACCTTCCCCTTCGATCCAGCGCCCTTCATCCCTCAAGGCCATCAGCGTATCGACATGGCTGGTCGGCCGGCCAGGGTTCGCATCTTGGCGGATCCTGTCCCGGCTCTGCATGAGGAATGGGCTATCGCGACAATTGTTCCTATGCCAAACCTTCAGGTCCAGTTCAACACCATCCGAGAGGTATTATCTGAATTCCTCACCGACGTCAAGCACATTGGTTTCTCAGAGATCTCTCCTTGTCCTTTTGGCCAAGCATATATTAGGCTCAACAGTGTTTTCGACAGAGATGATTTGGTCAGAAACAGCCCTCATCAGTACACTGATGTGCATGTGATTTTTGAGAAGCACAACCAAGGCATGAATTGGAGGCGGTTAGAACTTAGCAGAGAAGTGTGGATCTTGCTCTGCGGTTTCCCCTTGGATAGAAAGAGTATTCATGAAATTAGTAATGATGTCAATAAGTTTGGAAAGCTTGTGATGTGGGACAGGAATAAGAGTACTCGTGCAAATCAAATGGTGAAAGTTAAAGTTGAAGAACTCCGAGACATCCCTGCCAGCATTGTGATTGGGGAGGGAGATGACACTGCTACTCTCTCTGTTCCAGTAGTGATCTTGCAGGATACCATGTTGGGCATTGTAGCTCCTGATGAGAACCCAATCCCTCCTTTTGGAAACCCTCACCCAGTTCCTCTCCAGCCTAATTTTCATCAAAACTAGCATAATCATTTTATGGGGCCTCTCCAGCATCATGAACAAGAAGACAATAATCAGCCGCCATAGCATGAACTAAATCTGCAGCTTGCTCCCAACAATAATGCTATGGTGGAGGAAGAAGAAGAAGAAGAAGAACCTGATTTACCTGGATGGGGTCATTGGGCCCTTGATAACCCACAAGTATAGGGGATCGCAACAGTTTTCGATAAGTAAGAGTGTCGAACCCAACGAGGAGCTAAAGGTAGAACAAATATTTCCTCAAGTTCTATCGACCACCGATACAACTCTACACACACTTGACGTTCGCTTTACCTAGAACAAGTATGAAACTAGAAGTACTTTGTAGGTGTTGTTGGATAGGTTTGCAAGATAATAAAGAGCACGTAAATAAAAAGTAGGGGCTGTTTATATAAAGAAACAGTAAAGTAAATATAGCGAGTGTGGAAAAGTGGTGGTAGGAGTTGTGAAATTGCCCCTAAGCAATTGACTACTTTACTAGACCGATAGCAAGTATTATGTGGGAGAGGCCACTGATAGCATGTCATCCCTTACTTGGAATTCTATGCACTTATGATTGGAACTATTAGCAAGCATCCGCAACTACTAATGTTCATTAAGGTAAAACTCAACCATAGCATTAAGATATATTGGCCCCCCTTCAATCCCGTATGCATCAATTTCTATGCTAGGTTGAAGCTTTTGTCACTCTTGCCCTCCAATACATAGTCCTATCAACATACAACTAACCCTATGGTGTGATCCACGCACGCGCTCATATGATGGGCACCAAAGGACAGCAACATAACCACAAGCAAATTAAATCAATCATAGCAATTCATCAATCACCGATAGGAAAACAAAAATCTACTCAGACATCATAGGATGGCAACACATCATTGGATAATAATATGAAGCATAAAGCACCATGTTCAAGTAGAGGGTACAACAGGTTGCGGGAGAGTGGACCGCTGTAAATAGAGGGGGGAAGGTGATGGAGATGTTGGTGAAGATGGCGGAGGTGTTGGTGAAGATCGCAGTGATCATGATGATGTCCACGGCGGCGTTCCGGCGCCACCGGAGGAGAGGGGGAGAGGGGCCCCCCTTCTTCCTCTTCTTCCTTGACCTCCTCCCTAGATGGGAGAAGGGTTTCCCCTCTGGTCCTTGGCCTCCATGGCATGGGAGGGGCGAGAGCCCCTCCGATATTGGATCTATCTCTCTGTTTCTCTCTGGTTCTGCATTCTGTCCTGGCTTTGTTTCACCGTTTCGTATATATATGGAGATCCGTAACTCCGATTGGCCTGAAACCTTCGCCGTGATTTTTTTCCCGCATATTAGCTTTCTTGCGGCAAAAGAAGAGCGTCAACCGCCTTACGGTGGGCTCACGAGGGTAGGGGGCGCGCCCTAGGGGGGGCGCCCCTTGCCTCGTGACCACCTCGGGCACTGGTTCACGTTGATTTTCCTTCCGAATTTTCCATATTTTCGAAAAATAAGCTCCGTCCATTTTTATCCCGTTTGGACTCCGTTTGATATGGATATTCTGCGAAACCAAAAACATGCAATAGACAGGAACTGGCACTGGGCACTGGATCAGTATGTTAGTCCCAAAAATAATATAAAAAGTTGCCAAAAAGTATATGAAAGTTGAATAATATTGGCATGGAACAATCAAAAATTATAGATACGACGGAGACGTATCAGCATCCCCACGCTTAATTCCTGCTCGTCCTCGAGTAGGTAAATGACAAAAAAGATAATTTTTGATGTGGAATGCTACCTAGCATAATCTTGATCATATGTCTAATCATGGCATGAATATTAAGATACGAGTGATTCAAAGCAATAGTCTATCCTTTGACATTAAGACAATAATACTTCAAGCATGCTAATAAAGCAATCATGTATTTTCAAAATAACATGGCCAAAGAAAGTTATCCCTACAAAATCATATAGTCTAGCTATGCTCCATCTTCACCACACAAAATATTCACATCATGCACAACCCCGATGACAAGCCAAGCAATTGTTTCATACTTTTGACGTTCTCAAACCTTTTCAACTTTCACGCAATACATGAGCGTGAGCCATGGACATAGCACTATAGGTAGAATAGAATATGATGGTGGAGAAGACAAAAAGGAGAAGATAGTCTCATATCAACTAGGCGTATCAACGGGCTATGGAGATGCCCATCAATAGATATCAATGTGAGTGAGTAGGGATTGCCATGCAACGGATGCACTAGAGCTAAAAGTGTATGAAAGCTCTAACTGAAACTAAGTGGGTGTGCATCCAACTTGCTTGCTCATGAAGACCTCGGGCATTTGAGGAAGCCCATCATCGGAATATACAAGCCAAGTTCTATAATGAAAATTCCCACTAGTATATGAAAGTGAAAGCATAGGATACTCTCTCTATGAAGAACATGGTGCTACTCTGAAGCACAAGTGTGGTAAAAGGATAGTAACATTGCCCCTTCTCTCTTTTTCTCTCATTTTTTTTCTCTCTTTTTTTGGCCTTTCTCTATTTTTTTTATTTTTTATTTTTCGTCCGGAGTCTCATCCCGACTTGTGGGGGAATCATAGTCTCCATCATCCTTTCCTCACTGGGGCAATGCTCTAGTAATGATGATCATCACACTTTTATTTACTTACAACTCAATATTACAACTCGATATCTAGAACAAAGATATGACTCTATATTAATGCCTCCAGTAGTGTACCGGGATGTGCAATGATCTAGCGTAGCAATGACATCAAAAAAACGGACAAGCCATGAAAACATCATGCTAGCTATCTTACGATCATGCAAAGCAATATGACAATAAATGCTCAAGTCATGTATATGATGATGATGGAAGTTGCATGGCAATATATCTCGGAATGGCTATGGAAATGCCATGATAGGTAGGTATGGTGGCTGTTTTGAGGAAGGTATATGGTGGGTTTATGGTACCGGCGAAAGTTGCGCGGTAC